>NC_056718.1:3496313-3799252 GCF_018831695.1 Puntigrus tetrazona
ATTGCCTTAATCTTTAAAACAATTATAAAATACTGATTTTTTTTTATAAAAATCACCAGGCAAGTTCCTGATTGTATGTATCAACATAAGAGAGTCAAATTTTGTGTCTATGGACTACTCTCAAGATCAGTCATTTCACTGGTCTATTTTGCTTCAGGACTGGCTTTGTTTAACTTAAGTTTATGGTAATTCCAGGGTGGAGCAGATGCAGATCCAGATGGCAGGGAGAAAGGTGATTCAAAAGATAAGGCTTCTCCATTTGAAGAAGACAAAAGTCCTGAGATGAAAGCCGTTGATGAAGGGGATGCCTCAAAAGCAAATTCCAGAGGATTGCTGAATGGGATGGATCGTGACTGTAAAGAGTTTAAGTATGTTGGTTCTTTAGCTTATTAAATTTGTAACAGTATTAACAAAAAAAATTAATTAAAGTTTTCTGGTTCTTAATATCAATATGTTAGTTTTAAAGGAATAGGTCACCCAAAAATGTAAATTACGTCATATTTTACTCCCAAGACTTCCTAGTTGAACATGACTTTCTTCTTTCAGGTGTATCCTGGCTCTTTCTAAGCTTGGTAATTCTGGTGGATAGTGGACCCATTATTTTTACGCTCCATAAATTCAATATATACTCAAGTACTGTTTCGTAAAATTAACCTATATGCATTTGGAGGGTTATCATATCATCTGAAGCAGATCGATGGGGTTTTGTAACACAAATATTTCTAGTATTTCTAGCTGACTCGATGTATGACGTAAGCTGTTGATTGTGTCATACACATCTAGGATGGCTTGGGGGTGAGTAAAATCTGACATAATTTTGGGTGAACTATAAATATTCCTTTTATAGTTCTCCCAAAAATATAAATTGTCATTATTTACTCACCCTTGAGTATTTTCAAATCTGTATGACTTTCTTTGTTCTGCCAAATACAAGGGAAGATATTTTGACGAAAGTTTGTAACAAGCTTGTTTTGGGTCACCATATACAGGTGCTGGTCATATACCGTAAATTCTGGACTATAAAGCGCACCTGCATATAAACCGCATCCGCTCTATTTTAAAAAAAATAAAAATAAAAAAATTAACAAGCCGCATCCGCTCTATTTAAAAAAGTTTTGCAAGCCACAGATATGTATGTTTTTAGATTAGATATTTACTACAGGAACAGAACGATTTTGAATTGTAAATGTACATGTACCTAAATAGATCCTTTACTAACCTGTATTTTAACACGGCAGCAACTTTGCTGATTAAAACGGGACAGAACCAAGAGAAAATAACCAGTATTTACAGTATTTATCTTCATTTCTCCTGTGTGTGAAATCACGTCACCTTAACCATCCGCTTCTACCGACTTATATCTGCTAGCGTATTCTTCTTGAACTAGCATATTCTTCTTTGCATTTATTTTGTCTTAGTTTTGATTCTAATTCCGGTTAGAGTGCCCCTAGCGGTGGAAAAAAATCTGCAGAATAGCCGCACCTTTGTATGAGCCGCATGGTTCAAAACCTATGAAAAAAGTAGCACCTTATAGTCCAGAATTTACGGTAATTAGAATATCATCAAAAAGTTGATTTATTTCATTAATTCGAAACTTGTATAATATTTTCATTCCTTACACACAGACTGATATATTTCAAATGTTTATTTCTTTTAATTTTGATGATTATAACTGACAACTAATGAAAACCCCAAATTCAGTATCTTAGAAAATTATAATATGGTGAAAAGGTTCAATATTCAAGACACCTGATGCCACACTCTAATCAGCTAATTAACTCAAAAGAATCCAAAAACAAAATCCAAGTGAGTGTGCTTATCACAAGGTGTGTGTCAGCAGATTTGTTGATTATTTATATAGCTGCAAACCGTATAGGGGCCAAGCTGCTTTTTGGACCATTTTGATTTTTGGATATTGAAATGTTTCATTTGGAGCTTTATGACCATTTTGTCATTTATATGGTTTAGCACCTCCTACACACTGAATCACTTTGTAATTCAAAAGGCTATATCCTCGACTTAAGTGTGCTGCTTTAAGACTGTAGGTTAATTTTATTAAAGATTTTGAGCAACTGGATATAATTCTAAGTGATACAACATTACACGCAAAGTCTTACCTCACAGGACTGAAAACAGGCTTCAGGTGTCAGTGTCAGCGGTTTAGCAGAGTGCACAACTCAGTGGAGACTCCAGAGGAGAAGTATAACAGTGAGAATGAGCTCACAAAAGCACAAGTTAGCTTAGCATGCCAATCTGTGTTTACTATTACTAACTTAATAGTAAAGTAGTTTACAGTTAAACTGATAGTTCAAAAGTAATTTTAAAATGATTTGAAACCAATTAACATGCTAATCAGACAGTATGCTAAGCTAATTAGCATAAATCAGCAAACATGGGCACAGTCCACTTTGAAGAGTTTTTCTCGGTAACTACTGAATATCAAACATCTGCTCTGTTTTTTTTCCCTGTGCGGCTCAGTCCAAAGATCATTTGATCTGATTTTGGACTTTTTTTTTTTTTGTGAGGAGTAGGAAAAACACTGATTCTCATTTACTTCAAAATGGTGGACAGGCACATTAATGAAAAATGACACATTGTCAGAATCAGTATAACCCAGGGAATCAAATGAATCAAAGTTTACAAAAGCTTTAAGCATTTTTGTAAGAATCTCTGGAACACTAGGTAACACTGTTTTCAAATGATTCATGATCAGTTTTGGTTCAGATAATGTAATGGTTTGATATAATTGACATCCACTCATTCAGCATGACCCAAGGAATCCAAGGACCAATTGTATGAAAGTTATTAGCATTTTGGTATCTCACAACCCATAGGTAGTGCTGTTCCCAACTTTGGCATTGACCCTCAGTTCATGGTGTTGAAGTGTACCAAGTGCTCAGTAACAAGGGGCTAAGGGAATTTTTTTTGTTGGCTGACACTAGACCTATATGAACCCATCTAAAGTAATAGAATAGCAATTAGTAAAACTAAGAATGTCACAGCTTTTTTTGTTTTATGATAGTGAAGTATGCATGCTTTAATTAACAACTTATTTCCTACAGCCCTACTCCAGGCAGTCGCCAGGCTTCCCCCACAGAGGCAGTAGAACGGTTGGGCCCTAGTCAGGCTGGGTTGGAAATGATGGCACAGCACCACCCGCATACTCTGCAGCCACCCAACCCTGCCACAAACAAACCTCCCACTGAGGACTTCCAGAGCCAGGAAGCCCAGAACTTGGGCAGCATGGAGCATCAGGCAAGCATGGAGTCGCTCCAGTTTGACTATGCTGGGAACCAGATCCAGGTGGATTCATCTGGTGCTCCAGTCGGCCTGTTTGACTACAACTCCCAACAGCAGGTACAACTGCTCACCTGCAGATAATAATTGTATTTATTAACTTTTTGTTTTTCGTTTATCAATCAAGCAATCAGATTGTGCAAAGGACTTATAGTGTGTGTGTGTGCATGCATATGTGCGCGTCTGGTTCCGTTGATCTGTCCATGGGGCTCATCTAGGTGTTCTGGTGTTCGATGAAGATCATCTCTTGGTACTGATCAACAATCTGATCTGGATACAAACATAAAAACAGAATAAGAAAGAAACAGATGAATAGTAGCATAGATGCCTTTTTTTTATGACGCAAAGAGTACATTGTGTGCTATGGGGAGTGTTCGCGGTTCCTAGTGTCTGTGTGTGCCACACTAAGCATGGACAACAGAAAGAAGAGATGAGAACTGTCTGAGGACTTGAGAACCAAAAGCTCCCTCAAGTATTGAGGAGCTTAACCATTCAGGACTTTATAAGTAATTAACAACATTTTAAAATCTGTCTGATATTTGATGGGGAGCCAGTGCAGTGTTGACACAACTGGGCTAATATGGTCATACTTCCTAGTTTTAGACTCCTAGCTGCTGTGTTTTGGACCAGCTGAAGTTAGTTTATCAAGCGTGCAGAACAACCCCTCAATAAAGCATTACAATAGTCTAACCTCAAGGACATAAACGCATGAATTAACATTTCTGCATTTGAATATGAAAGCATCGTGATTCGTCATGATTTGGATATTTATTTATGAGATGAAAAACACAATTTTACAGATGCTAGAAACATGTTTTTTAAAGGAAAGATTGCTATCAGACGGCACACCTAGGTTCCTAACTGATGAAGAAATAACAGAACAGCCATCCAGTGTTAGACAGTGTTCTAAGTTATTACATGTGGGTTTTTTTTTTTTTTTTTTTAGAATTTAGGGTTAAAAAGTCTATCAAGTTTTTTTTTATATCCACTATGTATTCTGTTAATTTGGTGTGCATCACCGAGCCACAAAGAATTAAATATGTAGCTCAGTATCATCAGCATAGCAGAGAAAGTCCTTCTGATAATATCTCCCAGAGGTAACATGTAAAGTGTGAAAAGTAACAGCCCCAGTACTGAGCCTTGAGGTACTCATTTACTGCTACAAACTGATGGTGGTCAGATTAATATAATTTGAGTCATGCTTGGGCACTTCCACTAATGCCGACATAGTCTATTCAAGAGAATGTTATGGTCAATAGTGTTGAACATAGCACTGAGATCCAATAGCACTAATAAAGAGATACAAGCACGATCAGGTAATAGAAGCAGGTTATTTGTAACTCTATTGAGAGCAGTCTCAATCTAAATCCTGATTGGATATTTATTTCTAAGAAATATAGTTGTGAGGATACTACCTTTTCTACAGGTGCCAAAAAATATAATATCGTGGGAAAGTCCATTTATTTTAATAATTTTCTTCATAAACTGAAACTTTTATTTCATCATATTTCATGTGACCAATAAAAAAAGGATCTTAAACATGTTGGCCTGTATAACACTGTATTATGTCCTCAGTACTTTATTGGGCCTCCTTTTGCACTAATTACAGCATCAAGGTGGCATGGCATAGAGGCAATCAGCCTTTGACACAGCTGAGGTATTTTGGTAGCCCACGTTGCTTTAATATTTGCCTTCAGCTCATCTGCATTTTGGGATCTCTGTTTCCTCTTCTTCCTCTTGACAATACCCCATAGATTTTCAGTGGGGTTTAAGTCAGGCGAGTTTGCCAGCCAATCAAGTACAGTTATTCCATGGCTATTAAAACCAGGTACTGGTAGTTTTGGCTTTGTGGGCAGGAGCCACTTCTTGTTGGAAAATTAAATCATGATCCCCAAAAAGCGTGTCAGCCGCGGCAAGTATGAAGTTCTCTAAAATTTCCTGGTAGACAGCTGCATTGACTGTGGACTTGATAAAAGACAATGGACCCACACCTGCAGATATCATGGCTCCCCAAACCATCACTGACTGTGGAAACATCACACTGGACTTGAAGCAGCTTGACTTTTGTGCCTCTCTAGTCTTTCTCCCCACTATGGGACTGTGATTTCCAAATGAAATGCAAAATTTGCTTTCATCTGAAAATAGGACTTGAGACCACTGGGCAACAGTCCAGTATTTTTTTTCTGCTTAGCCCAGCACAGATGGTTCTGTCGTTGCTTTTGGTTCAGGAGTGGCTTGACACATGGAATTCTACAGCTGTAGCCCATGTCATGCAGACATCTGTATGGTGGTTCTTGATGCACCAGCCTCAGTCCCCTCCTTATGAAGCTCCCCCTGATATCTGAATAGCCCTTGCTTGACAACCCTCTCAAGGCTGCAGTCATCCCTGTCACTTGTGCACCTTTTCCGGCCACATTTTTCCCTTCCTCTTAACACTTAGTCAAAATAGGATCTATGACTTCTGAAAGCAGCTCTTTCAAGAGTGGGATTGAGTCTAACACACATGTTGTTGGTTTAGACGATTTAACACGTTTTGTACAATTCTTCCTCTCCTATAATTGAGAATGAGTGGAATTTTTCCTCAGAGGATCTATAGTGCATCTGATTTGTTACTGTAGCTGACAGCTGCATGGTTACAATTTTATCTCTGATAGTATCGATCTAGAATACTAATTTGTGAAATGGCCTCAAGCCATTGGTAAATAAATTGCAGACAGTTATGTTTTGCATACAAGTTGCATGTAGCATATTCAAACTGCACAAGTTCACATGTATCTATTTGTTAGCCAGGGTCAAAGTGTATCATTTTGTTAACCAGGTTCAAAGTCCAAATCTGTGCTCAAACCGTGTTACATTATGCCAGTTTCTACAACATTTTTGTACATTATTTAAGGCTTCAGGCTATGTCTAAAATTATTGCATTTTCAAAAATCTTAATTTGCGAGTAAAGATTTTCCGAGATTGCCATTGATGGCTGTAAATTAAAATATTTTGACCTAAACCTTCTGCATCTAATTACTTTTTTAATGTTTTGCGACCACACCATGTATGTTGATGTAATAACTCAACAACATGCTGTAATTTCCAGTGAATTCTTATCAGTATCCCTCAAATTAGAAAACATTATTATAAGATAATAATAAGAGATTATAAGAGTCCGGTTAAAGGGGATTATTTTGATTATTTATATTACAGCTTTAACAGAAGCAATCACTTTTATTCATATAGCGCTTTTACCAATACAAATTGAACAGTATCAAATAGGAGAATACAATGATAGGGATGTATAATGAGAAGATCAAACAATTTGTTTTTAAATGCAAAGATGGTCTTTGTAATCAAATCGATGATAATTGCTATAAATGAAGTGCCCCAACTAAGCAAGCCAGAGGCAACAACGGCAAGTAACCAAAACCCCATTCATTACAGAATGGAGGAAAAAAAATTAAGGCTCAGTTGGGGCCAAGCATTCAAGTAAGAAAATATAACTGCAAGCAGCAATTATGGGGGCCAAGCACTCTAAAGGAAAAATGAAGAGCTAAGCATCAGACCAAGTGCAATAATAAGCTGTAGTTTACATTTTAGGATTTAAACCTCAGCTTCAAGAGGAACAATGCGGGTTTCGTCCTGGACGTGGAACACTGGACCAGCTCTATACCCTCTTCAGGATGCTGGAGGGTTCCTGGGAGTTTGCCCAACCAGTCCACATGTGTTTTGTGGATTTGGAGAAGGCATTCGACCGGGTTCCTCGTGGTGTCCTGTGGGGGGTGCTCTGGGAATATGGGGTAAGGGGCCCTTTGCTAAGGGCTGTCCAATCCCTGTATGATCAGAGCAGGAGCTTGGTTCGCCTTGCCAGCATTAAGTCAGACTTGTTCCCAGTGCATGTTGGACTCCGACAGGGCTGCCCTTTGTCACCGGTCCTGTTCATTATTTTTATGGACAGGATTTCTAAGCGCAGCCGGGGCCGGAGGGGGTCTGGTTTGGTGACCACAGAATAGCTTCTCTGCTTTTTGCTGATGATGTGGTTCTGTTGGCTACATCTGGCCAAGACCTACAGTGTGCGCTGGGGCGGTTTGCAGCTGAGTGTGAAGCGGCTGGGATGAGAATCAGCACCTCCAAGTCTGAGGCCATGGTCCTCAGTCGGACAAGGGTGGCTTGCCCCCTTCAGGTTGGTGGGGAGCTCCTGCCCCAGGTGGAGGAGTTTAAGTATCTTGGGGTCTTGTTCACGAGTGAGGGAAGGATGGAACGAGAGATCGACAGACTGATCGGTGCAGCTTCTGCAGTAATGCGGTCGCTGTACTGGTCTGTCATGGTGAAGAAGGAGCTGAGCCGCAAGGCGAAGCTCTCGATTTACCGGTCGATCTTCGTTCCTACTCTCACCTATGGTCATGAGCTTTGGGTCATGACCGAAAGGATGAGATCTCGGATACAAGCGGCCGAAATGAGTTTCCTCCGTAGGGTGGCTGGGCGCTCCCTTAGAGATAGGGTGAGGAGTTCAGTCACTCGGGAGGAGCTCAGAGTAGACCCGCTGCTCCTCCACATCAAGAGAGGCCAGCTGAGGTGGCTCAGGCATCTGTTCCGGATGCCTCCAGGACGCCTCCCAAGGGAGGTGTTCCGGGCATGTCCCCCTGGGAGGAGGCCCCGGGGAAGACCTAGGACACGCTGGAGGGACTATGTCTCTCGGCTGGCCTGGGAGCGCCTCGGTGTTCCCCCGGAAGAGCTGGAGGAAGTGTCTGGGGAGAGGGGAGTCTGGGCGTCCCTGCTTAGACTGTTGCCCCCACGACCCGGCCCCCGGATAAGCGGAAGAAGAAGAAGAAGAAGAAGATTTAAATCAAAACGGCTTAAAAAAAAATCTAATACAACCACAAGTAATTTACTTTGCTGACCTATTACATTTTACTAATTGGTGGCACTGTTATCAAATCAATTTGGTGTTTGAGTTGACCATGGCCCACACATAGTTTGGTGTCAGTATGCCAAATCATTGTCATTCCTGCATCATACCTCAAATTCGTTGCGGTATGGGAAAATGGTTTTGTCTATCAACGCAAAATCCATAACTATTTGTCAGATATGTGGTTTTGGTGAAAATTGGACCAATGTTCTAGGACCAGATCTGAAAAGTAGGTTTTTAAAGAAAATCTAAATATTGTACAGGAAGTTTGGCTGACTATGGAAACATTGATATCACTGTTCTCAGTATAATCCAAAAAATCTATTAATACCACAATAGGCAAAATTTATGTAATAAAATTTCAAATTGCTTTTTAAGTTTTGACCACAAGATGTCACTGTCTCAAATGTTATAGGGACTTTTTAGATCATGGTCTCTATGGTTTATGCAAAGTTTTTTAATGGTACACCAATGTTTTTGTAAAATGCAGCATTTTAGATTATACAGTACTGCCATCTTAAAAGTATGTGTATGAACCTTGGTTTCACAATTTAATTAAATTACAGTTATCATTATCAACTCAATATCCCAATACTTCATATTTTCAATATTAACGCACTTAGCTACATTTTTATATAAATTTTAAATAGTTTATTTTGTGCAAAATGTACTTTGTTATTATATAAGCAGGCTACATTTTAAAACAATTATTTAAAATGTGTTCAAGTATCTAAATGTTTAAAGACAGTAGTTAATGGGTTTTTCTTTTTTTCCTCAGCATTGTCTTTTGATTATTACTGATGTGATCATAGATGGTGGCTGCTTTAACAGGCTTCATCCAGACTAACGCACAGATCTATTTTGATATAGATGTTTTGTCCTTGTCTGAAATCAAATATATTCATATATATAATTTTTTTTTTTTGTTAGCAATAGTGTACATCTGAAATAAAATCTCTGGTTGCTGCATATGTATCTTCTTTTTTAAGGCTGACCGATATGGGTTGTTGTAGATACTGATATTAGGAAATAAAAAAATCAGGCAATATTCTTTGTCTATGTGTATATTGTAGCATTGCAACAGTGAAAAGTTTGGGCACACTGCCCAATTGAGTGTGAAAACTTTTCACTGATACTGTACGTAGAATACATTACATAAACTGAATCTACATAAACAAGTTAATTTTTTTTTCTTTGCAGTGGTCACTTGTGGTCAAACACTTATGACTTGACAAAGATAGTAAGGGAAGGAGGGTATTTAACAAACCTCTAAACAAAAAGTCTATGTCACTAGGCTATATTTGATTTAAATATACTGACCTTTTTTTTTAACATTAAAAGTACAAATTCTGCATTATATAGTAAATTTTGTTTTATGATTGGATTCAGCAATGGAGCATTGTTGTAATGTATTTCACAATCTAGTTAGAAACTTACCAAGACACAGCAGCTTGACTGCGAAAGGCTGTTTGTCATAAAGATGTAACTGTAAAAGGCATGAGAGTCAACTGTGTCAGTGTAAATTTGTATTTAAAATATAGTATAAAAATATAGTTTAAATGTTTCTACTTGCTTGAGCAACTATATATATATATATATATATATATATATATATATATATATATATATATATATATATATATATATATATATATATCTCAAAATAATGGATATGTTGGATTTGTGGTAAAAAGCTACGGATTGCAAATGTGTTCTGTGAAAAAATTTAAAAATTAATTTTAATTTTTTATAAAGATGTAGTATCATGATTTTGATTTGTTTATTTTTTTAGTTGTTTCAGAGATCCAGTCATCTTACGGTTCAGCAGTTGACAGCGGCACAGCAGCAACAGTACGCCCTTGCTGCAGCCCAGCAACAACACCTTGGTAACATTATTGCTAAGACTTGTTTCCACCATAGTTTTTTTTTTGTTTCACGAGGGCAAAATAAGACATAAGTTCAATTATTGAATGTTTAGTGGTTTAATTTCATTGTGCATGCAGTCTTTGAAATGATATGGCCTGTTGTTCCGGTAGGCCTTGCACCTGCGTTTGTGCCAAACCCTTACATCATCAATGCTGCACCTCCTGGAGCAGATCCTTACACCGCTGCAGGGTTGGCAGCAGCTGCCACACTTGCAGGTATACACATGTACACATTTTATAAATAAAAACCATGTTATATACAATCCTGAGCTTAAATATGAATTCCTCAGTCTAAAGCTCATGTTTTTCCATAGGTCCAGCTGTAGTGCCTCCTCAGTACTATGGAGTACCATGGGGAGTGTATCCAGCCAACCTCTTTCAACAACCGGCTGCAGCTGCTGCCAGTCATTCCGCCAACCAGCAGGCGTCTAATCAGGGTCCAGGACCGGGACAACAGGTTAATGACATTCTCAACATATAAAGTTTTGGTCACACTAGACTTTAAACGTACAAAATTTCTTTGGATACTACAATGGTGATGTCACACTCTGCATATAATAATAATAATAATAATAACAAAAAATAATAATAATTACAAAATTTAAAAGCATGTTATGTGGTGCTGCAGTTTTTAAATGCATGTTCTTTAAATTATGTGGGTTATGTGATGACATATCTTCTGTTGGTGTCATAGTTTTGTGTCATACTATTTCGTGAGTCAGAGTTTGCCAAACTTGAACTTTGGAATGTAGCACAGTGCAAAACTTTTTTTTTTTTTGGTGTGAAAAAATGTATGTAGTGTGACTGGCCCTTAAGCCTTATACATTGTGTGATATTTACTTTTAGGGGAGATTAATAGATACAGCAAACTTGTGCTGAACCAAGGCTTCATAACCTGAAGCGTTTTCTCCTTTAGTTCATTTAGGCATCAAAGCAAGAAATGTGTAGGTCAGAAAATGCCATTAAACATATTTGCAATTCAAAGACGTTTATACTGCATTGTACAGTGTTACAATAATCATGATTTTATTTACTGTAATCATGATTTTAAAAAACTGAAAGACAGTACTGCTGCATTATCTTGTAATCAACATGACGATAGTGCTGTTGATGTAACTAAACTATTATTGACAGCAAATTCATTTAACACTTTTCTCCTTCACATTAAAATGCATTTCAACTCAGGTTTGTTTCTTTAAGCCGCTATTAATTTTCAGTAGTTTTTGAGTAGTTGTCTCAAACTCGATTTCTGGAGGGGCACAGCTCTGCAGAGCTTAGCTCCAACCAGCCCCAAATCACACCTGCTTGGACATTTCTAGTGATCCTGAAGACCTTGATTAGCAGGATCAGATATGTCTGATTAGGGTTGGAGCTAAACAGTGCAGAGCTGTGGCCCTCCAACATTTGAGTTCGAGACCAATGCTTTAGGCCGGGCATACACTGTGTGATTTCTGTGCGCCTCAGGAATGTATCAACTCACACTGTAGAAGATAGCATGCAATGTAAAGCCAAAGCTCATAATTTATGTGTTCACGCTGTACGGTCAGAGGGTCGAGCGCTATTTATTAATTTGCTCACACTATATGTGGAAAATGCACAGGTTGCACTTGTGCAGCCAATGACATTACATTTGAACAATAGCCAGAAATCTTAAAAAAAAAACATAGACTATTAATCTTTAACCGTCTATTAAATTATTATTATTATTATTAATAATATTATTATTATCATATTGGTAGTTCTATAATTAAATGTAGGTTTACCAAAAGAATTGCCCATTTACCTCACAACTGAGGTGTGGATAAAAGTTGTACTTTGATTACTCCTCACTGAAAATTATTTAAAACATTTAGATATATTTTACAATTAATAGGCCTATAATTAAAATGTCTGGGCTCCAAACACTGAATTAACAGCAGTGAATATTCAAAGAAAATCTTTTATCATAAACAGGGAAATGCCAAGAACAGCTTTTTTAACATGTAGCCTAAATATCAGTTTTTTTGTGAATTATATATATTTATATATTTAGGCTTTATTAGATATTATAAGACAATACACAATACAACCCTTATCTTTTGGTAATTTCACAGATGCCGAAACCTCAGTCAGTTTTTACTTTTACTGTAGCTTAATGAATTGACTGGATTTGAAAATGTCTTCTCAGATTTTACATTCATTCAGTTTGCAAAATCTTTGTGTGGTAGATATGCACTTGCTTTATGGTTTAAAAATAAAATATTTCAAATTTTGTGACATGTTTGTCTTTGTCACTGATTGCAAAATGGCAAAACAATTGCACTAAAACTAAGAACGAAACTACAGTGATTCACATTATCCCGTGATGAAAACATTAGGGAGTTGCTGCAATAAAGTTTAAATATTTAAAGGGAAAAGTTTAGGGCAGTCGGTTCATAGCTCTCCTTTAGCTGTGCAATATCCTCACGAGGGGTGATTGAAATTTCTGATATGTCAGAAATTAATTCGACCTTCCAATTGCCTGTCGGGAGAGACTTATCAGTTGTTGTTTTCCCCCTGTACACTGCACAAACTCTGCATGACAAATGACACCCAAAAAAAGCTCAGAGTCAGAAATCAGCTCAAAATCAGATGAAAATTGCACAGTGTATGATCGGCCTTAGAGGCTAGTGGTTTACTTCAGGTTGTATTGTAATTGCCCGATCCAGGTGATTCGTGCAGGGACCAATCAGCGACCTTTGACCCCTGGCCAGAGCCAACAGAGTCAGCAGGAGTCTCTTGCTGCAGCTGCTGCAAACCCAGCACTAGCCTTCACAGGCATGCCAGGTGAGTTATGTTTTGACCTTGTCTTCCTGTTTTTATATTGTGTAGATAGTTTTGGGTTGGTTGTTCCTGACTTTTCCCTTTTTTCCTTCTTTTTTTCACCCACTTTCCCACATTCTGTTTTAAAAAGATTACCTTTCACTTTTAAATTAGTGGCAATTGAGTGTAGAGCAGTTGTTTGCTTTTAGTTTGTTTTCCCTTTTTTACTTACTTTGAGTGTTTTACTTTTACTTTCAAATTAGTGTTAATTTGGTATCAATTGCTTTATTTCAGTTCAACAGCAAAATGCAATATAGATGTTTTATTAACAAAATGAGTCAAAATACACTGTATGCCTAATATAAAATAATAACTAACTCAAAGTTTAGGCATATAAAACTGACTGTGGAACCAAATAAGAATCGTAGAATGTTTGGAGACACTGCATACTTGATGTAAAATACAAGAATGCACTGTTTGAAATGAGAAATTTCTTAAATAAGAAATGTTAAGGCTTCACACACTATCGTAGCAACCCTAGAACCCTTATGGTTCTTATTTGCAATAATTTTTATAGAATTCGTCGAAAACACCATGTGAAGCTAAGTGCAGAAATTTAAACAGACAGACTAATGAATTGCTGTGATTTATCTACTTTCAAAGCATACATTTTATTTAAACAATTGGTCTGCATCAGTGGTTCTTAAACCTGTCCTCGGGACCCCCAACCCCAGCATATTTTGTATGTCTCCCTCATTTATTACACCTGATTCAACTCATCAACTTATTAGCAGAATCTGCAATACTTGAACTTGTTGTGGACTATGAGAGAGACATGCAAAATATGTGGTGGCTAGGTGTCCCTAGGTCAGGTTTAAGAGCCATGATTCACATATGCAATTCATAGGGTGTATTATTAGCCCTATAGTTACAGCTTTAAATACTATTTTAACCTATAACATTTTAGATTTGCCTATTTTGTATTACAATTCTGTCTTTTTTTCCTCAAGTTTATAACTTTTATAACTCTATTTAACTTAACAATAGCAAGTTTGTCCATTAGCAGGGGGAAAAAGGGAAAAGTTTGGGATATAAGCTAGGAGAATGGCAAGATAATTTTTCTTCAGAATATAAATTATGGGATAATTTTGGAATTGCGAGAATAAATGCAAATTTTATACATTTTAAATTTAAAATTACATTTATAATGTGCATTTTTACATAGTTACATAGTATTAAGTGGTATTATTACATAGAATAAGTAGTGTTCTATGGAAACGATCTACTTTTAAACAGTCTTTACTTTTCTTGATTAGGCTTAAGATGAGCAAAATTTGCACACAACCAATGATTGTTGATCACCACGAGATGCATGCCTGAGTTGAATGATAAAAATGTTTTTTTTTTATTTTCATGTTCTTTATTTAAATTATGAATTAATATTTCCAAACACTATTACAGTGTGATTTGTGAGATGTTATTTTCATATTTCTATAAACAATTAAAATACATTTGTGTTTATATCACATTTATCAGCAGCACATCACACTAATGAGAATAATGCTATATCTGCCTTTGATGTCATAGATATCTGTTCCAGAGGTCAGAACTGGATAGAACTGTCCATTTTTACTGTGCTTATTTAACTCCCCACTCGCCTACATTTCAGAGCATCTCAAACAAGCCTATTTTTTCCCCACCAGATAGTCTCCGCTCATAAAAATGTTATCACTTTGTGAAAAACAAAATAGTCATTAGCCTACATTCACAGTAAACCATGACTATAATGTATAGTGTGTTTCAAGGTTGCACTGTTAGGACTCGTCGCACTGTAACAGCACATGTAAAGAAACGCACTGAGGTAAAAGTTCTAAATGTTTACCTCACATTACATGTGAACTTTTTTGCTGAAACTTCTTTTTCAAAACACCTACAGGGTACATGCATGCATTATGTGAAATCTAGACTAGTGCATGTGCATTAACAAAAATAATTCCAAAAACAGCCCCGTTTTGCGTCTCAGAGCAACATGATGGTGTTTTGTTCCTGAATTAATTGCCTTTTTAAATTACCACAGTTTAGGTTTAACATTTAAGTAACTTATTAACATTCCCACTTGTGAATTTCTCATTTGAAGTAATTTCAAACATTTCAGTCGACATTTTTTGTTTATTATATAAGCAATTATTATGAATTTGTAAATATAAGCCTTTGTAAAGTTTAACAAAAATATTCACATTTACAAGTCTGTAAAAGCTGATAGAACAAATATTGCTTTAAAATAGATTGTTTACACCACCAAAATTCTTGGTGTTGTGGTGCTTTTGTGGGGATATTTTGCATGGAATATTGTCTACTGATATTCACTGTGTATATATTAATAATAATTATTAATTGGTTATTAATAACTTATTACAGGTATATATTTTGTTTTCTTCATATGTTAAACACATTAAATGTTACAAATGTGTGTAATATACTGTGTATTTTCATTACGGGTTTAGGTCTAAAATTTCATGTAAGATGATATTAAAAAGCCCTTTTAAAGTCTTAAATTCAAATTGTGCCTGTCTATAGAAACCCTGGACCCCTGTTTGTTATGTTTTGATTAGGATACCAAGTTCTAGCACCGGCTGCTTACTATGATCAGACTGGAGCACTGGTTATGGGTCCTGGTGCTCGCACCGGCCTGGGTGGACCTGTCCGACTGGTCCAAACCCCTCTCCTCATCAGCCCAGCAGCAGCACAAGCTGGTGAATATGCTTGTTTTTGCATTCTCTTTGAACTGAAAACCTTGTTTGGACTTAGTATTTAATATAATGTATCTGCCTTTTTTTTATCTGTTGACCAAACTGATTTACATTTTTGTTTTATTACATTGTTCTTTTTTTTGACTGCTTTCCATTATCTGTCTAGCTGCAGCTGCATCTGCATCAGGTTCTGGCAACAGCATGTCTGGTCCTGCTAATGGTCTGTACCGGTCCATGGGTTGCCAACAGCCCCAGCAGCCTCAACCTCAGCAGCAGCCACCTCCACCCTCTAGTGGCCTGCCTTCCAACTCCTTCTATGGCTCTGGTTCAGTGGCATCCAGCTCCCAGAGCAGCTCGCTATTCTCTCATACAAGCGCAGCGCCTCCTAGTACCTCTCTGGGTTTCAGCAGCACTGGTGGATCTCTAGGTGTTGGGCTAGGCTCTGCACTTGGTGCCTTTGGCTCCTCAGGTTTGTTGTACCATTTGCATTAATTAGGGACTGTTAACAAAGTTTAATTAATGGGATTCATGGGCACTAACACAGTTTATTATTATTATTATTATTATTATTAATATTTTGGAAGTCCTATCCTCACTGGCTCTGAATACACATACAGACAAATCATGGCTAACAGGAGGGGTGAGATGTTGATCAGTACTGACTTGGTATGGATGTTATCATGTGCATCAATCTGAGCATTTGGGGAGGTCCTAAGACTGCAGCAGCGGTCACATGAGTGATGAAATTTTGATCATTATTTAGGCTAAGCATCAACATTCACAAACCACTGTTCCCTGTTATTTTTAACTGAGAAGAATGCAACATGTTCGTAATCCCGACTTCATGATGAACATGGGAAGTTTCCAATAGCATGTGAAAGATGGCAGAGAAGCACTCTTGCTCAGCACACTGGAATGAATCGTTTTGTTAACTGTACTTTAATATTTTAAATCTTTTGGGAAGTGGTATTATATAGCCCTCTTACAATGTATTGATTTACAGATGCATCACATTTGCCACTCAAGAATGTACACGTAATCAATGCTGCACGTATCAAAGATTCTGTGGTCTGTCGTGGTTAGCACTAAATGCTATTAAAACCATTCTCTGATTATGAAAGCAATGGTGGATATTAGTTTTTTCTTACTAAAATGCTGTGCTGTTAAAAAGCGTGATATAATTTCAGTTCTGTTGCTTTTATATGAAAATAAATATGATGATCAAGACATGATGATCAAAGTGCTTGCTCTTTAAATCCATATGAAATCCCTATTTATCATCCATTTTTACTTTAAAGGGATCATATGATACTATTTTAAAGATCATTATTTGGTGTAACACAATATGTTGACATGCTTTAATGTTCAAAAAAAAAAAAATCAAATACTGTACAATATTGTAACTCTTTTATGCCCCACCTCTCTTAAACGCTACATTTTCCACAAAGGCCCTCCTTCTGTCATGCACAGTCTGCTCTGATGGGCCAGCTGACCCAGTACACTGTAACTGGTTGAACACCACAAGAGCATAGCCGGAATGTAACGCCCCTTTCCATAATTGCGAATTCAGCGTTTTTCAAAATAAATGTAAAGACAGTTTAATTTAAAAGTAAATAATATAAGTAGTTTTACTATCAGTTCAAGCCCGGACACGAACACCCCTTTGTATTTTTCTAGGTTAACAAAACTGTCATACATTAAAATGCATTAAACAAATTTGAGCATTTTGGTTGTGCTGTTCTGTTGTAAGTAATCCTAATAATTCCTAACTGCATATACATTTGGAAAGCCAATTAAAGTGCGTTTGTGCTCTACAGATCTTATACTTGCACAAACAGCTACATACCACACTAACGAAATTGAAAAATAGAAATCATATGACCCCTTTAATACACATGTATTTTTATAGAAATATGACAGCAATCACATATCTCACACAGATCGCACTGTCATAGTGTATGGGAATAATCATGCATAATTTAAACGCATAATTACATGAAATTAGATAAAACATTTGACAAAAGAACACAGCATCTTGGTTGTCTAAACCAAAGCTGTTCCATTTAAATGAAAAAAGTGCACAAATCATTTTGAATTATTTTTTTGAATTATAATCATGATTTAAGCATTTTTAATCGTTGCCCAGTACTAATTAAAATTAATTTAAATCTTCCATTTTTCACATCATTATTAGGGACATTAATTATAATAATTGCATATTGGTTGGTAATAAAATCTGCAATAATCTTTGAAAAATTACTGTTCTAAAACAGAGATCCATGGCACATATATATTCATATTTTTGGTCATAAACCACACCATTGGTAATTTTTATATTTAACAAAAGTTTTACATGTTTGCAGTTAATGTTTGTATTGCTTGTTTGTAATGTTGGTGCTGTTTTTGAAGTATTTTGTGAAATTCTTTGTGGAATGTGCGCCTTTTAATTGTCCTTGATAACATTCTGTGAAATTGGTCTTACATTTTTCTGTTGTAATGTGGAATGGGCAGGAATCAGAAATTTGTAATTTGAAATTTGCCTTAGGTGAAATTTGCCAGAAATTTGCTTTATGGGGAAGGAATCAACTGAATACATTTAGAGACGCATGGATTAGGTTGTCATAGCAGATCAGTTTTCAGTTGTTCTCATCTTTCTTTCTTTCTTTCTCTCTCTCTCTCTCTCTCTCTCTCTCTCTCTCTCTCTCTCTCTCTCTCTCTCTCTCTCTCTCTCTCTCTCTCTCTCTCTCTCTCTCTCTCTCTCTCTCTCTCTCTCTCTCTCTCTCTCTCTCTCTCTCTCTCTCTCTCTCTCTCTTTTTTTTTTTTTAATTTCTACTTGTACTCCTACAGTATCAAGTTCCACTACCAGCAACGCAACTCGTCGGGACTCCCTGTTGGCCAGCTCTGATCTGTATAAGCGTGGTGGTGGTAGTAGCTTGACACCCATTGGCCAGTCTTTTTACAACAGTTTAGGATACTCTTCCTCCCCCAGCCCAATTGGACTGACGCCTGGTCACTCCCCTCTGACACCTCCACCCTCACTGCCATCCTCTCATGGGTCCTCATCCAGCCTCCATCTGGGTATGATGTCTTAGTTCAATTTATACAAATCAGAGGTTTTTTCTGTGATCTTTATAATAAGTGGATTCATATATTGCATTCTAAGCTGCTATCAAACGGTAAAGCCACCAGAAGTGTTCGAGCAGCAATCTTACTTTTCCCTACTGAAAAGGGCATCATTGACTGGGCCAGAGGTTTGACCTAAAACTGCCCAAGTTCATCAGTCACACAAGATTTGTTTTATAATATAATTTAGAATTAATAAGTGTATGTAAATTAATTTTTACTTCAGATATTAACGGCAAGGTTTATGGTCCATTCGGACAAGATAAGTGATTTATTGAACTGATCCAACACAAAATAAATCTCTTTCACAGCATTAAACAAATAGTGATTTACATTCCTAGGATGTTTGTATTGTAAGAGTATGCAGGGAGCCCTCATTTGGAATACTAGGAATACCAATATGATGGTGCAATGACTTTTACTTTTATAATGTAATGAGCAATCCAGTTGTCTTTTATAGATCACTGGGTTTTTTTTTTAGTTCAACAATCACACCAAGCAAACCCAAACTGTCAGATACCCTTATTTATAAAAAAAGTCCTTCGGTTTAGTTTGGTTTTAGTTTAGTTTTTCAAAGTGTGTGGCATGCCTACCAGCAGTGGTACACGTATTCTTCAGGAAAAACTATACAAGTGAAGAAAACTCTTAAGCTCAAAATCCTGTTTTTCACTCTCTCCTACTCTTCTTAGGTGGTCTGACTAATGGCAGTGGTCGTTATATTTCGGCTGCACCGGGAGCAGAAGCAAAATACAGGAGTTCAGGCAGTACCTCCAGTCTTTTTAGCTCTAGCAGTCAGCTCTTTCCCCCACCACGAGCCCGCTACAGCCGCTCAGACGTCATGCCTTCAGGACGTAGCCGCTTACTAGAAGACTTCAGGAATAATCGCTTTCCCAACTTGCAGCTGCGAGACCTACCTGGTCACATGGTAGAGTTCTCTCAAGACCAGCATGGATCCAGGTCTTAATCCTCCCAGTGTATACATATACTGGATTTTTTTTTTATTCCATTTTCCAGTATTGATAAATGTAGAAGATTACCTTAATACCCTGAAAAATAATTAATTGTTCGAAAATGCTTTAGAATCACATTACTTTTAATACCTGTATTCATGAGAGTTTTTTTTTATATATATCTATAGATCCTGTATCTACTTATTAACCATGCTGTAAATGTTTTTTGCAAAAATAACAATTGGAACACACAACATTACTGTCATATGAAATAAATGTCCTAGAAAATTATTTAAGAACTCTCAACATTGGTAAATGGTTTAGAAAATAAATTAAGAACACTTTACTTTGAATATTCCTTTTAAATTTCTTACTTTTCTTTTTTTCTCAACGTGCAGGTTTATTCAGCAAAAGCTAGAACGTGCAACTCCTGCAGAGAGACAGATGGTGTTTGGGGAGATCCTACAGGCTGCTTACCAACTCATGACTGATGTCTTTGGGAACTATGTCATACAGAAGTTCTTTGAGGTAATTAATTTTAAGAATTCAATCACAATGTCTAGGACTGCATTTCTAGGATATGCATTAGTCAATTGCTCCAATGCTTCCCCATCAGGTTTCCACCCATCAGGTTTTTTTATATGTAAACATGGAAAATGTTACATTTTGCCAGTAAACACTGACACATAATACTAATGTCTCTTTTTTGTATGCTAGATGTGAATGCAGATTTAAATGTTTTTATGTATACACTAAGAGTCCATTTTTTTTAACCTTTAAACATTTTTATAGAAGTTTCACTAATATTGTTATATATTTGTACTAAATTAAAATAACTGCTTTTTGTTTTAAAAATGTAATTTATAAATATTTTTTAGCATCATTACTCCCATCTCATGATCCCTTTTTCCTCAAATGATTTTGCCCCTGAAACTGTAAATTAAAGTTCTTAAATGAATTATAAATGTACATATTGTGCATTTTTGTCTTTAAGAGTAACTGATTTCTCTGATTCTCTACTACAGTTTGGCAGTGCAGATCAGAAACTGGCACTTGCGACCCGTATCCGTGGCCATGTGTTGCCGCTGGCTCTGCAGATGTATGGTTGTCGTGTGATTCAAAAAGCTCTGGAATCCATCTCTTCAGACCAGCAGGTAATTGTAAGTTGCCTTTTGTTTTCTTTGCACATTACACATTAATCCATGATGTTAGGCAGTGTTTAATTGCGCAGGACTCAAAGTATGTTCACATCTGTGGTTAGATTAGTTTGCCCAATTATATGTTTTGGACATTCAGTATGTGTTTTAATTATACAGTGATGTAAACAAAATACAACAAATTTTTAAAAGGAAGTTTTAATGTGAGTCTCCTCACATTCCTTCTTACCTGCCTGTATGTCACAGTTACACTGATGGGCCATTAGGGGAGGGGCCCTTTGCCCCTCAGGTGAGAATCACTGAAAATGAATGGCCATAGTCACTTCCACTGCATACAGGCTTTTAATCACAAAACATGTCTTTTAAAAATTTAAATCAATATATTGTTTTCTGTGAATAAGCAGAATTATTTTCACATCAGTTTAAAGCAAGTATTTTAGCCTACAAGACTGATTACTCTAATGCAGAACTATTCAGTATGAGTTTTATGGCTACATTTTTTCCCCCCAAAACTTACAAACCATACATATTTTTTTTTCTAGAAATGCAGACATGTACATTCATCTTTTTCACATATTATTGTAGCACAGTTTGTGCTGAAAAAAAATTACATGTTGACCAATAGTGTCTTATAAGTAGCTGAAATAAGCACAAATGTGAGGGAATGTCAAAACATCTCAAGGGCCCCAAAATCACTTCAGACCCCAGGGGATTAAATCTACATGTATTAAAATCATGTGCTGAAATGTGTCAGGGATCCGTTTAGAAATGGTGGTAGTTCTCAGAATTACAGAGTGAGGTGATTGATGTGATGTGATTTAATTGAAGGTTTTGTTTTTTTTTTGTTTTTTTCTTGTATGTCAGAGTGACATTGTACGGGAGTTGGACGGTCACGTGCTGAAATGTGTCAAGGATCAGAACGGAAATCATGTGGTGCAGAAATGTATTGAGTGTGTCCAGCCCCAGGCTCTTCAGTTCATCATCGATGCCTTTCAGGGACAGGTATTAGCTCCACAGATACTCAAAAGACCAAGAAACAGAATTTACAAATGTGGCAGTGGCAGACCAGATGTTTATTAATTTTATTGCATATCTGTTTAAAAACTTCAAAAACCTTTGTAGTCCACTTTAGTCCATGTTAAATTAAAAAGAAATACTAACTGCTAGTTGGCCACAATACTACTTAAAACAACAGTTTACCTTATTAGTCTGATTCTTCATTACATTAAGGGGCCAGGGGTCTGTATTGAGATATACAGCTACTATGAAAATACTGGATATGTCATACCATAAATAAATGTGTATTATTATAAAATTAATTAAGCTTCATTGCAGGTTCATTTTCTTGCTTTCCCCAACCTAGGCAGGCAAAATAGTGTACTTATTATGTACAACTTATTATGTGCTGGTGTTGCCTAATGAACTGTTATTACATTATATTTAAAATATTAAAATTATCTTTCAGTATAATAAATCTGACCACAAAACATAGCAATGGATTCGTGTAATATAAGCTACATTAAAAGAAAAAGGCTACATTGTAAAATTTTATTTATTTTTTATTTTAAAAATATTTAGTAATTCTGTAATTACAACCTGCTTCATCAGTTTTTCATTATATTCTTTTTTTGTTTTATGATCATTGTTAAGAACATTGTTATTATTATTATTATATTCTAATTTGTTTGGCTTCCTTAAACACCACTGTGAATGTCATTTAGACTGAGACAGTATATCACAAATAATAAGTGTTGAGTCTAGGGCTGTGCAATAAATATCAAATGATATATTTATGACCGTCTCATCAGTAAAGCCGGTTCCTTGATTAGTGATAAATCTCCATTACCTGTTTTCAAATGGAGTGACAGTTAATACACAGTATAGCTTTCAATATATATTACTGTCTCAGTCTAAATTATGTTCACAGTACTGACAAGATGCGCTATATTGTGCCATATATTGCCCAGTCCTAGTTGAGCCTTTAAAGTTTACATACAAGTACTTTTTTTCTGACTTAAAATGTACAATTTTCCAAAAAAAAGTTTCCTTTTTCCCCCCAAATCTTCAATTGGCTGTTAAACATCACATCATGGATTTTTAAAGGTTTTTTGCCTCTCTGCTTGTAGGTGTTTGTTTTGTCCACTCATCCGTATGGCTGCAGGGTGATCCAGCGTATCCTGGAGCACTGTACCCAGGAGCAGACCCTACCCATCCTGGAAGAACTCCACCAGCACTCAGAGCAGCTGGGACAGGTATGACTTTCTGAATGTGTCATCCAGGAATTTTAGGAATCTCTGAATTCTACTACTGTTGCTATAGTTAGTTTCTTATTGTGTGGCCTCTTTTCATTTTTCAAAATATATTCTCAGTAGAAAATGTCAGAATTTAATTAACTAACTTTTTCAAAGGGCCAACATTGCCAGCTACCTTCTAAGAAGAAGCAGTTTGCACATAATATATTTTTGCATTCCACAACTCTACATATTTTATTTTTGCATTACTTTATAAACATATGCTATGCAGACTTTGAGTGTTGTGCTTCCATTTAATACAGAATTCAAAGCAAGTCACAGTATAAAAAAAACAGCGCTGAAGTTAATACGTCTCAGTCTTGCTTTCCATTCCATTGCCCTGTCTAGCTTTTTTTCAACAAAAAATGTTCTGTGTAAATGGCTCTTAAGTCTGCATCCAAACATCCAAACAATGCTTACTCAAAGGCATGCAAGACCCCGCTAATGGTCTATTAATTTCAGTGCAGTGTTAGCATGTTGCTGAGCTAACGCAACTCTGCTTTTAAAGGCCCTGCAGAATGCTTCAGTTGTATTTTCTTATTGAACCTGAAACTTGGGGAGAATAATTACTGAAATTTTGTGTGTATGTTTTAAATTGCCAATAACTTTTTGTTATTAGCTAAATCATTGTTTACTGTTAGAAACAGTGGTGCTATTAAGAAGGAGGGAAAATGCCATTTTATGAGTTTTATTGGGCTAAAACTTGGTATAAGCCAAGGGATTTTATTTTGAAATGTATTTTATCTGTTTAAACTTTTCTTGAAGTTCAGTAACCCACTTAATTATTTGAAATAGAGAACTGTTCTGCTTTTGCTTTATTCTTGCATTATTAAATACATACATGCAAAAACAGGTAACCTAACTTGCTGTCTAGTTTTTGTATTTTCATACTTTGTGCTTACGGTGTCTATATTTTTTTCCTTATTTGGTAACTCATCCCTTTTTGTGTGTGAAATGTATTCTTATTTTATATAATTTTATTTATTTTTTAAGATTAGGCACTTTATACAGATAACTACACTTTGTGCAATGTTTTTTTCTGTGTGAATGAAAAGGAGGCCATGCAATGAGAAGAGCTTAGGGTTGTAGTACTTTGTGGGATAGGGTGGAGGTGATTGCATGATGTTTACTGCATGACTTGTTTGTTTGTTTTTTTTTACTTTTTGCCTACTTTGAAGTTACATTCAATTGCTTTGAAGGATTATGTCCAGTTAGATGTGCTGATGGATTTTTATGATGCAAAACGTTACCCACCCTTGCCCCCTCACTTATTTTATCTAGAAGTATCAAGGCGTTTCATTGGAGATGGCCCCCAAAACATATTATACAGTGTCCAGCGATGCACTGTTCAAGGTCAGAGTCACGCGCCTTCCTCCCACTCACAAGAACCTCCTGGCGTCTCCTCATCAACCTTCTAACCAGCCTGTTTAACACCTAGATGCTTCTCCAATTGCTATTTGCATTGCTGGGTTCTTTTCACTCACACTTTACCTTGCACAACTTTCTTCCTAAATGGCTGCCACATCTCTACTTTCTGCATAAAATCCAATCCTAATATCTTATAAACCTTATTTAGTGTGGACAATTAATTTGACACAAGCAAAGCTGTGAGATGTAAGAGTATATAGTGGTGTCTCAGAACCAGAACTTTGGTAGTCTGGAAGTCAATACCATTAAAATGTCAAGATGCTGTTACAAATACAAATGAACTAAACTATATCATAGGAGTGAAGTAACTTTTTAATTTATGATACTATAGCAAAAAAAGTTAAAAACTATTTAAACTTAAAAATGTACGATTTGAAGCTAATTGTATGTAAATATGACATTAAAACATGCAACTTGTACCCAACAAATATTAGTTACCTTTTCTTAGTCAGTGTTGCTGTCAGTTAATCATCATTTACGCTGCATGTCTTAATGCACACATCTATTTGTGCACTTTTTTTCTCTATCCCATTTGTTACTGTGGTCATTTACATATCTGCAGTTTTAGAAGATGCCTTGCATGTTTAAATGCTTAAGTTTGTGATGCACATGTAAGAAATAGACAACATCACAGACACCCAGGGTGATTCAGCAGTCCATATTGTCATGTCCTAACATATTTGGAGAACTATACGTCTAACCCTCACAGCCCTGTTTGCTGTCAACCAACTAAATAGGGACCGTTTTCTTAATAAGGTCTGTTTCCATCTTTTAATTAATTTTTTATCTCTGTGTAATAATTTTCTCTTTCTGCTCCACCCAGAGCACCTCAGACCAGCCACTTGATTTGTGATGTGCATCCAAAATAGTTGAATTAATCTTGTGCAAATAAACCTACCCAAAACAATAAAGTAGTGACCTCTCCTTCAAATTTAAGGGAAAGTTAGGATAGATAAATAGTTTAGACTGAATCCCACAATTTCTGATATTGGCATTTGCTTTTTTGTCACCTTCCAAATGAATGTTGGTGTGTCTGTATTTGAGTGGGTGTTGTGTAGTTTCAGTATTGGGCACTTTACAGAATACAATTTTTAGGATAATTGCTTAAAGTGGGAGTATTAATACATCAGTGACTAAATTTAAAAACACCCCATTGAGGGCCTGTCCTTATTTAAGGTCAGTTGTTTTATTGTGAGGGTATGTGATTACCTTGTTATACTAGTACCTTGTTATACTAGAATTTCATATATAGTTCTGTTTATTAATTTCTGAGCTGTTACAGTAATATTATGTATGTTTTTTTTCCCCTCCTACTGTCCTCTGCCTGCAGGATCAATATGGTAATTATGTGATCCAGCATGTTTTGGAGCATGGACGTCCAGAAGACAAGAGCAAGATAGTGGCGGAGGTCAGAGGGAAGGTTCTGGCTTTGAGCCAGCATAAATTTGCAAGGTCAGGAAATCTGAGTGAACTGTAATCTCATAAAAAAATGCTAATGCATGTTTTTGGTCTCTGTAATTGTGATTTATAAAATTTTTTCAATTATTCTAAAACGTGTCTTAATCAACTAAAATCAAATTTGGAGGACCAACTTTAATATACACGTTGTTAATAAAGCATATTATGTACAAACAAAATAGTAGAGCCCAAAATTTGCACAGAATGTGCAAAGATTCACAATAAAAATAATGAATTAAAGTAGAGATATTGAAAAACTAGATTAGGTATTTTAGTTAACAACTTAAATGCTTATGCAATTAAGCACACCATGTGGTCAGTGCATCAAGAGTAACCACTCTCATACATCTTCAGGAAAAGTGCTACCAAACCACTTCTGAAACAGAAACAACATCAGAAGCATCTTACCTGGGCTAGGGAGAAAAGAATTGGACTGTTGCTCAGTGGGTCCAAAGTCCTCTTTCAGATAAATGTAAATTTTGCAATTTATTTGGAAATCAAGGTCTTGAGTCTGGTGGAAGAGAGTCTGGAGAGGTACAGAATCCAAGTTGCTCAAATGTATGAAGTTTCCAAAGTCAGTAATGATTTGGGTTTCTCTGATGTCTGCTGATGTTGATCCATTGTTTTTAAGTCCCAAGCCAATGCACCCATCTGTCAGGAGATTGTGGAGCATATTAAGCTTCCAATTTATGGAGCTGCTGATTTCATTTTCCAGCAGTATTTTAGCATCGTCCCACATTCAACAAACTACTTAAAGTGGTTTTGACACTAAGATATTACTGTGCTTGTTTGGCAGCCAACACATTCAATAGTGCCTCAGCCGAGCCACAGGCTAATTGCTTCAATGCCACTCCTCACTGATCCTGTCATTTGTGCTAAAAGAGCCCCAAACTTGAACACTCTTGTTTTGCAAATCCTTTTTTGATCGATATTGGGAAATATTTTTGAAATACTGGATTTTTGACTTTTTATGAGCTGTAAGCTCTAATCATCAAAATTAAAATGTATACATTTGAAATTATTTACATGTAATGAATCCAAAATATATGAAAGTTTAACTTTTGAAATAAAACTATATCCTTTTACTATTACCTGAATTTGGCCTTTTTATTAAATCACAATGTTTTCTTAATGATTTTCTATGGAACAAAAATTCCAAATGCACAATTTTGCATAATGGACAATGTAGTGCATTGTTAAAGTTCTAGCCACATCTGCTTTTTTGATGTGTCAGTATCACACCTTAGCAATTTTGCAGTTTGGGCTTTTATCATCACTGTCTTACTGCATTACGTCCCATGAAGTGTTTTCTTTACAAAGTTTTATATTTTATATTTGAAAGAAAATGTAATAACAGTAATATCCCCAAATTAACACTGCACTTTAACAGTGTTTGTTGGGTTTTTTGTGTTTGTGTATGTGCTTTTTGAGTTTTGTTAAAGTAATTTTGTGTAATTTATTAAGTAAATAAGATATTATATAAAGATTCCTTTTAGCCATTTTTCCACCTCGAGCTGAACCGTTCTCTTTGCATAACCATTCTATTCCACACCGATCCAAGCTGGTACAGTTATGGCATTGTTTTCCACTGATCAAATGTTCTATTTAGTTGTTACTGTGGTAACACAGATGTTTACATATTATATGAAGTGTAAACAACCACTGCTTTATGGAGGATGGTTAGAAAATTTTTGTTAGATTTTATTACTAATTTGAGTTTACATTGCTCAAAATAGCGCACTTAGCAAGCTATGGAGAAACTTGCTGCCAGGCACAGTATCAGATCCTGATTGGCAACGTTGCTCACTCTACCAGCATGGTTCAGCACGATTTTCTAACCATGCAAAGAATTTTAGGCCGAGAACGTTTACACAACGGAGACACAACTGGAACTGTACCTGACAGTTTTTAGAACAATTCGGCCAGAAATTTTAAGAGTGTCTTTTGGTCATCTAAATTTTTTTCTGTTATTTTGTTTGTCTCTTGTAGTAATGTTGTAGAGAAGTGTGTGATTCATTCTTCCCGTGCGGAGAGAGCACTGCTGATCGATGAAGTCTGCTGTCAGAAGGATGGCCCTCATAGTGCCCTCTACACCATGATGAAGGACCAGTATGCAAATTATGTAGTGCAAAGAATGATTGACATGGCTGAACCTGCCCAGCGCAAGATCATCATGCACAAGGTATAAGCACAGAATGCTGTTGCATAATTAAAATAATGCAGTCATCACTGGCAGTATTTTTAAACCATTGCTGTTTCAATTTTAGATTCGGCCTCATATTGCCACTCTCCGTAAATACACATATGGAAAACACATCCTGGCTAAGTTGGAGAAGTACTACATGAAGAGTGGATCAGACCTAGGTCCTATTGGGGGCCCCACCAATGGCCTAATGTAAGAGCCTCCCATCCAACCCATGTCCCTTTCCCTCAAAACCACATCTGTTATGGGCATCTCCTCCCATGGAGTTCATACCCAAGGGGATTTACCCAAAGAAAAGGAAAAGAATAGAAGTTGGCCTCACCTAATGCTGAGACGTCTGATGAGTCGCTGATGCAATTCCTGGTGAAGTCCCCATTGTTACCTCCACCACCCCCCACTCGAGAGTGCATGGTCTATAAGCTGTTTCCTGGGTAAAGCACAACACCCTTGTTCATGATGTAATTGATGTAACTGACTGTTTCCTTCTTTCTTTTCTAGTATATATCTTGTACATTTTTTTACCTTGTACATTCTCTGTAGAAAAAATGTTTGCCGAAAATTTACAGTTCTTACAATATACACCAGCAAGTGACTTTATAAGGCCAAACTGAGTGATCCTTTTTAAATTAACTTTATAGTCTCTTTTTGTTTTTTTTGGGTTTTTTTTGGTTGTTTTTATATCCATACTTCTTGATGGCACATTCACAAATAGTGGTACATTTAAGCCCTGTTTTAGCCTGATGGTACACATGCCAAAGCTGCTGATGAAAAATAATGAACCAGTCAGCTTGATCATAAAAAGTCTTGCTTGTAGGTGAGCACTTTTATCTGCCGTGCCATTGAGTTAGTTGCGTTAAGATACATTCTCAACCAATCATACAGCTTTTCTTTTTGAAGTGGCTTCAGTTTCCATCTATTTTGTTCTTTTCCTGAATCATATGCGCACGGTATTTGATTAACTGCTTTTTGTTTGTTTCTTTTTTGTTTTTTTTAAAGCTTGTGTTTGCAGTGTACTATACATCCCACTGACCAAGTCTGTTGCACACTTATTGTCTTGTTTCGAATGAATTTTAAGGACACCAGTGCATCTGCCATTGTACCCAGATATTAGTTATGGAAAAAATATGGATTTTTTTATTTTTTTATTTTAGGGTGCGTGGGAGGTATGCAAGGTGTGCAGGAAGTAGAGAGATTTGGCATGCTGTGTCTGGATTTAATGTTTTAATGAAATAATTTTTTTTGTCATCATGTTTGTGAAACATCTGTTGTAGTTGTTTTTTTTTTTGTTTTTGTTTTTTGAACACTGCCCTAGAAATGGTATGGATGGACTGATTATCATCTCTTTACATTGTAATAGCTTAGGCAAAATGTATAGCATCTTCATGTACAAGTACAAATATTAAATTGTTGCTGTTTTTTGGGGTGTGGGGAAGACGGCAGTTGGGTTATAGATGATGCTCTCATGGGCAGGCGAAGTTGGTAGGTGATGTCCCTGTCCTTGGAGTCATCCAAGGACGTTTGGCTTTGGAGCAAGTAGGACAGATTTGATTTCATGAACGTGAGACATTGCGGGGTAGGAGCAAATGTGCAGCATTCAGAAGTGTAGATTGAGAATGTGCAAAAGTATACTTTTCAGACAATGGACTTGGGTTGCCGTCTTCTGCTGCACAGTTTTTCTGTATGGCTAATATATTAATGGCTTTTGTTCCTTTGCTTCATATGAATAAATGTAGAATACATGTAGTATATGTGGAGTTATTAAGTGTAAGTTTATTAGTTAAATAGAAGAAAATCTAGTCGTGATGTTGGACAGGCCTTGCTAAATTGCATAGTGATTTGCTTTTATTTTGTCTGTACAGTTGTACATTTGTAAACGTTAACGCTGTAAATGGAATGTCTTTTACACTTTTGGGGAAGAAAAATCAAAAATGTGCATTTTGATGTGTAATATTCATCACTCCTTTCCCTTTGAATATAATGTATACAGTTTTCTTGGAACAAGCGTTATTTTAAAAACAAAAGCAAAAAAACACTTTTTATGCGTCACAATCTCAAGATGGTTTTGTTTTTAATCAGTTCTTGGAAAAGGTCAGCCTCTTTATGTACCTGGAGCAATGACAACTTCTGTTAACATGGTCATTTTGACATGTGGCAGTTGAATAAAATAACTACAAATTTATGAATTAAAAAAAAAACAAACAAACATGGGGCTGTCTTTGGTTCTACCTGCTGCCATGGAAATTTCACAGGACAGGGCAAGAATTATTTTTGTATAAAGGAGTGCTGTATTTTGGAGCAGCCACTAACTTGTAAGCAAAGTAATTGTAAGATATTGTCAATTATATAAATATGAACATATGAGTTTTGTCACACTGTCAAAGTCATGTACATTTTCAGGTGGCCTTATGTACATTTCCAGATGTTAGATGAGAAAATAACTTTTTTTTTTTTTGAAACAGAATTGTGACTATGTATGATTAAACTGTTCTTCTAACATTTGAGTTTAGTGTCTGATGTTTTTATTTTTCATTTTAAATACATTACACTCACTGCAAACTCATTGACAGCTGAAAGGAGTATTCTTCTTTGAAATGTGACGTGCTGTTCTCACAAAATATTAGAATAGTTTAATTCAGCTTTCCTACTTTGTATGGTAAAATGTACCAAGAAGTCCAAAAACACATTAAGTACAAAATTAATACAAACTTTATTAAAGAAAAAGATTAAAGAAAAAATTAATTGTCAGGGGGTCAATAGATGGGAATATCAGACCATTAAGACTAGTTTTTAATTGCAATACAGTTCCTTACCCTTTAAATGACTACATGGACATGAAAGCCATTACAATTGGCAATGCTAATGTAAAAAACAGACTGATTGTAATTGTAAATTCAAGGCTTCAGAAAAAACTAAGAAAGCTATATCAGTGTGAATTGCTATCAAATAGAAAATGCACTAAATTGAATTGAATTATTAAAGGGTATTAGAACAGAGTTTTGCTGTCAAACATAGCATAACACATCTTGATATACAAATTACTATAGATGTCTAGGTGTTTAATAAAGTTCAAGGCTACACTGAATTTTACTGTCATAATATGGTAATTTTACAGTTATTTCATTACAATGGTAAAATCCTGTGAAAATCAATGCATTCGGGGCAATAATTGTTGTTTGTGAGAAAGTAACCTGCAGTTCTGTGAATTGTCAGTGTTCAGAGTCCACACAGTCACTGTGTGCAAATCACACCCTACACCCAAAACTTCATTGTGCAATGTATCCTGGGTGCAAGCACAGTACCAACTTCACCCATGGCTCCCAGCACGCATTGCAGTGTAAATAAATGCAATTTTTATTTGTCAGTGATGTTTTTAACAGTAATGCATAACACACTAGGTCAAAAAAAGAGCAGGCTATTATTACAACATCACTTTTGTAAGGAAAATATATGTGAATATGGTGTTTAGTGATGGTTACATCACCAGCAAAACAACTAATATTTACCAGATTTATTTTGTCATAACTAATGTTTTAAAACATGTTTACAGCAGCCAAAGAAACACTAATATTTAAAAGTCAAGTTTCAAAAACCCAACTAAATTTAATATTGATCTCCATCATGGTAGTGCTCAAAAATGAGAATATCAATCACACATAAATCTGTTAATTCGCAGCACTATTTCAACAACAGAAATAGCATCAGTCTGGTAAGTAATGTGTGAAGCTGTTAATGCTGATTTAGGAGTTGTTAAATCAGATCTTAAGTGATTTAATGTCTTTATTTCAACTGATTTCATCTGTGTCTGAAGGCAGTTGTAGTTCTTGTGTTTCTCTTTTATTTATTGATTTTGTTTGTTAACAGCAACTATTAATCACAAATGCTCAATCATCACTTAATTAACCACATAATTATCTCATTAACTTTACTCATTTAGTGTTAGTTTAACACTCTGTAGTGTGCACACATTATGTGTGTTTATTTAAAACTGAGGATTTTGTTGTGGAGTTTAAAGGGTTAAAGATGTTAGACATTAAACAGCATTAAAAGTAAATTAACAGCAATACACTAATTAATTTACGGCATTAATCTGTAAAAAAAAGCCAAACAAAATAAAAACAGTTAATTACTGGCACCCTTGCTACCAGAAAATTACTGTTATTTAACCACAGAGTTTTTTTGTTTTGATTTTTTTTATAGTGAAAACACTGTCTTTGTAAATAAATGATTTTTTAAATAAAGCATATAATGACATTTATTTTTCCATGAAGATTTTATGTATGTTTATGTTTTATGACAATTGGTTTGGTAAAAAGGTTTGTTTTTGGTTAAGTCAAGTTGTTAACAATCACACTAATTTCTCTCCAAAAGTTAAATACCTAACCCCCCAAACATGTGCTACAGTTTTGGGAGCTCTCTTTATTTTACAAAGAAAGTAAAACTCCCATTGATTTAACTCAATTTTAATTTATCCGAGAAAACATTATGCATTGGAAATTTTTACTTATTCCCAACACAATAAAAATGTTTTATTGTTATTTAAAATTTTCTCTTAACAAATTTAACTTTTATAAATGCAAATTCACAACCTGTAAACTAAATTCTCTGTCTTCCTTAAAGAAATAAAAAAATAGCTTGCTTGAATGTTAATATTATAGCCCTCTTATTTTTTGTATTATTATTTTATTATTTTGTTGATGATGTTGATTACTGTTTTTATGTGCTGTATGTTTTGAATAACTAAGTGAATTTATTGATGAAACTAAAAAAATTCACCAGATGGCGCTATTTTGCTGAGGGTTTATCTTAAAACAGTGGTCTTTAAATACTTTACTTTCAGTGCCAGGTATTCAAAATTAAAGTTTGATGCAGACGTTTTCTTCAGATTGAGAGTTTTTAATAAGACATGACATTTAACCATGGAAATTTAAGAAAAATTAAAACTGTTTATTAACATTTTGTCTATAAATGATTCTGTTAAAAATATCTGGAGAAAAACATGATTTTAAAGTTTACGTTTACAAATCAAATGGATTTTATAAATTTTATACTGAAATACTAATAAGAACATGAGTTGCTGTTGTTTTTAAAGTAGGAAGACTGAAGAAGAACAGTTAAAAATCAGTAACAATATTAATCAACATAAGGAACAAATGTTAAAAAAATGACTTGTTAGATGACTTGTTAAAAAAGGATTTGTTATTTGACAAAACCAATGGGCAACATTTTTATAGGCTAAATTATATAATTAAGTCTAAGAGTCATGAAGTGTCTTCCAGCCAGAGTAAAGATCTCTTTAAGAGCTCTTTAAGTCCTGAAACACTTCTCCTGTTGTCATAGTAACCTACTGCAGAACCACATTAAATGTTCAGTGTTGTGTTTGGAGTATGTACACTCACTAAGCCAAAACTGGACATTACTTATAAAGACAGCTGCATTTCAAAGAGACAAATGTTTTGGAAATGATGACTGTTTTAAGAGCCAGTCCAGTTTCCTTGGAGATAACACTAATATATTGCACAATTATTTTCCACAGGTTTTATTCCAGAACTCCTGAGTGTGAAAACCATATTGTGTGATTTATGCTGCAGTGAAATTCCCCAGATACATATTTAAACATAAATATGATATTTTAACATGATTAATTTTCAAATTATATGACTTTAAAATGTGTTGTTTAATTTAAGTAAACTGTAAAGAATTATAGTCCTTATTGTTTTATTAAGTCGTTTCCAATTCATGCTAGATTTTGCAGGATGATTTTGAGAGCTTATATGTTTTGAGGTCAAATATAAATGCAAAAAAAAAAAAAAAAAAAAGAAAGAAAACATAGGTATTCAGAAAAAATATAGGTGGTTTCCTGGGAATATAGAGAGACAAAAGAGCCTTAAGGACAAAAAGGTTTGGAAACACCATGAATTAATTAAATTAAATCAATTACATCAGCTGCTATTACTGTTCACCAGTTACATTTATTGGATTTTTTTACTCATTGCTTTAGCCAACTCAAGGGCATGTAAGGGTGCCAAATAAGCTCAAGGGCTCACTGTGGCAGCTGTGTTTTCCCTCTGATTGTAAGTGTGATCAGACTTCCAGGAGGTATGAAACCAAAGCACTGAGACTGATTATAATTGGACAGTGAGCTCTCAGAGATATATTCACATAATCCTTCAATTAAGTAGGGTAATTTTGAGCCTACCATAAACTGCAAATCCTATAGGAAGGTGCACGTATGCATCTAGTCTCATCCTTGGACTTTTTGGAATTTCTTCTACCTCTAAAAACACAGTATTCAGTATTCAGGAAAAAAAAAATTCCATCAACTATACTACATCCAGTTCTTGTGAACAAATATTTTTTGTATTTTATGGCCTTATTTCAGTGACTTTTTGTTTTTCATTAATCATGCTGCTCACATATTATTGTAGCAGAGTCCCCATGTTCCTCCTTAGTTATCATGGGTTTCAGGAATTTTCCCCCACAATCCAAAGACAGGCAAATTTTCTACAAAAAAAGTTAAGTATGCCACTTCTTTTAAAGTAAAAATATACTTTCAATGTACTTTTATGTGCTTAGAGGTGCATCTCAATAAATTAGAGTGTCATGGAAAAGTTAATTTATTTCAGTAAATAAACTCAGATTTTAAAACTTTACTTTTAATTGTAATGATTTAGGCTCAAATTTAACAAAAACCCACCAATTCATGATCTCAAATTAGAATATGGTGACATGCCAATGAACTAATCAGCTTATTTCACTAGGCTACCCAATCATAAGGAAGATCTGACAGTTGTCCAGAAGACAATCATTGGCACTCTTCACAAGGAGGATAAGCTATTTACTTTAGCATGAACTTTAACAAAGCATATATATTACGTATATGCTTTGTTAAAGTTCTATTTTTGGCATTTATTATAGAACAGTGAAGAGCAGACAGGAAGCAAACAGGAAGAGAGAAAGGGGTGTCAGGAGTTTATCAGACCTTTATCAGCATCACTAGAGAACTCCTTTAAACATTTACGCCATGTAAATTTGCATTCTACCATCTGATTGTGAGAACATGTTTTCTCATGAGACAAATAATTATCTACCTTACGCCACTGCCAATATACAGCTGTGAAATATTACTTCCTCATAACTATATTCCAGGGTAAATTGCAGAGCATAAACTGACAATATACTAAAATCCAGGACTTTTACAGAATATATAAACAGGTGTTGGCATAAAGATACCAGGCATTATTTGAAACCAATCTAAAGGTGAGAGAAACAAAAGGAACAAATTAAAACAAATGTGGGTCTTAGATATTCCATCTGCATTTATTTGAAACCAGATCAGTTAAAATATTATCCAGATGTTGAACAGTCATATTTTCTCCAGACAGACTCCTATTACCATTCCCCTCCATTTTCCACTTAGAGTTTGCTTGTTTTAGTTCTTACAAGTTATGCTTCAGTGTAAGAAACAGTTTGACACTGTTAGCTGGTGAATACACTGCGAGCTGTATTTGACTATCAATCTAGTGAGAATAATATGCCATCTGGAAGAATCATCACATTCCACATTACAAGACGGGAAATCCAGAATTTATATCTTGTGTTATCATAGTTGTTAAAATTGGTTCAAAATGAACAAAAATATAGATTAAGCTATTTCTGTTAATTGTTTTCAATGTCAGTGTAATTTAATTAGTTCTTTTAAAACTAATGTTTTGTGATACTAATAGTGTAATAGCAGGTATTGGATTGATTAAAAAAGGGAACAATTTATTTTCATTTAGGAAGTTAAAAGATTAAATGTAGAGAGTCATCAACACTAACAGGAGTATGTGAAATCCCTGTCTGCAGTCCAGCTTTGTGTTTCAAATCACAAACCAGTAACAACCAAAGCTAATTCAAAATAAATGGAACTCCCTCAATGGAAAATACACTGGTACATTCACACCCATACACGAGTCTCCTCTCAATTAGTGTCAGCTGGAAAGTTCATATAGAGGTTAGTGGAAGTGTAACTCAAATTCCTTTTAGTACTTTCATTACCAGTCATATGGAAAGAAACTCACCGAGATATCATATGGAAATGCAATGAAGATGTTTGGGCAGACAGCAAAAACATTTTTTTGCTTATTAAACTGTTTTTAAAGGTGTGTTTCTTATCAAAAATATATAAATCAGATTAACCAATTCAATCAAATAAATCAAACTTTCCAGTAGCTAAAAATGTGTACATTTTTGTTACTCACATCTGGTCTTGTGAAAAACGTGTGTGAACATGTAAATTAGCTAAGGAAATCCAGTATGAATATGCTTCAGGGTGCCAACTTTTGGTAGTGGGGGTGGGGATTTTGGAATCCGCTTAACTATTTCAAATGTAGCTACGGCGGTTTGCGCTTATAATAGAATTGACGTGTCGCAACGCTCCGCATCGTGATAAAAAACATTTCAACTTTTCAGAATGCCTTAAGCACACTGTGGATCATGTGACAAGAATCAACCAATCAGCTTCATAATTTTTCGTAACAACATTGAAAGTTTAGCAAAAAAAAAACAGTAGTTGGTCAAAGCGGTACAGGGTATAATATTGGTACGACATCCATTTTAAAGTAAATTTAAGACCAGAGGTACTTCAGAGTCTTTTCCGCAGATCAGAACGTTCTCCTAAACTCTTTACTCTGATACTGCTGCTGTAGGTTGGTAGCCTAATCATCAGGCACCTTGAAAGCATGAAAGACAGACGGATATGGGCCTCAATAATCAGTACTACAAACCATGTCTTGTTTTAAACTATTGTCTAATCATTAAAGATAATCAGAGTACATTTAATCATCACAGTGAGTATTAAAATAGATCTAATAGATCTATTATCCGTTAATATAAGATTAACCACCATCCCATATAACCCAGATAAGTTTCTTAGCGCCAAATAACAATGACTTCAATTAAATATTGGGGTTAAAATGTATTTTTTTTTACATACATTAAAAGTGAATAACATTTATTTGATAAGGATTACATAAATTTCTACCACTTAACGATGATGTGCTTCTCTCTTTTGGTCCGTAAACAATATTTTCAGTTAGACTGGTGAAATATCTCTGAAATGACAATATTTGTTCTCGATTATATATTAATTATAGGTAGTTATTTAAGAAAGAGACAAATAAACAGTCTCTTTGAAATGTCGGTGAAATGAAATGTCTCTTTATTTTAAAATTTTACCGGAGAAAAGTGCATGCTGAAGAAGCGTGTGCTGTGTGAGTGTGTGCAGATTTGAGGATGCGTACTAAAGAAACACATACGAACAAACCCCGTGTTTAATATACAGGTGCTGGGTATATAATTAAAATATCATCAAAAAGTTTATTTATTTCACTAGTTCCATTCAAAAAGTGAAACTTGCATATTATATTCATTCATTTCACACATATTTCAATATATTTCATATGTTTATGTTTAAATTTTGATGATTATAACTGACAACTAATGAAAACCCCAAATTCAGTATCTCAGAAAATTAGAACATTGTGAAAAGACTCAATATTGAAGAAACCTGGTGCCACACTCTAATCTTCTAAATAACTGAAATCACCTACAGGCCTTTAAATTATCTCTCAGTCTAGTTCTGTAGGCTACACAATCATGAGGAAGACTGCTGATGTGACAGTTGTCCAAAAGACAACCATTGACACCTTGTACAAGGAAGGAGATTCACAAAAGAGTGGACTGCAGCTGGAGTCTTCAAGAACCACTATACACATGACATCGGTTTCAGCTGTCGCATTCCTTGTGTCAAGCCACTCTTGAATACTCTTGTCCAAAGTTATGTTCTCTGATAAAAGTAAACTTTGCATTTCTTTTGGAAATCTGGGTCCCAAAGTCTGGAAGAAGAGAGCAGAGGCACAGAATCCAGGTTCAGGTCCAGTGTAAAGTTTACAAAGTCAATGATGGTTTGGGGTGCCATGTCATCTGCTGGTGTTGTTCCAATGTGTTTTCTGAGGTCCAAGGTCAACGCAGCCGTATACCAGGAAGTGTTAAAGCACTTCATGCTTTCCTGCTGACCAACTTTATGGAGACTGATTTTTCATGATGTACATGAATATAAGAATGGAAAACGAGTGCACTCTCTTTCAGATGTGAAATGTATGAATTGCAATTGATCTTGCGCTAAATTTATTTCCACGTCAAAGATGTTTTTTATAATTATGAGCATGGAAGCATTAAGCGTACACACGCGCTTTATAAATAAGGCCTCTAAATGTTTGAATACAGTTAATATAGTGCAGAATTTAGAATGTAACTGGTGATTTGGGAACTCTAAGGAAATTTCAAGTATGGGTGCCCAACACAACAACTATTTGCTCTTTTACTTTTATAATTTAAATGAGCACATGATTTAACTTGCTAATTCACTGGTAGTGAATTGTCACAATCTTCAGTCTTTTAAAAATATCAATACGTTCTTCTCTGATAAGTTGAACAAATAAGCATACATAACTCTGATCATTATTATCTTTTTTTGTGGTAATACTAAAAATAATTAAATTATGTTTTATTTTAAACAAAATGTTTCTTTTTTTCATCATTATTTACCATACAACACAGCATTCTCTCTTTTAATATTCTACTTGTTTTCTTTTATAATAAAAATAATAACTTGATCCTCCAACAATAGTTATGATTTATTTTTTTATTCTTGCTTTATTCTTTTTATTTATTATGAAAATAAATACACCTTGGCATGTGCACTGCATTTGCCACAGCACTTTATTTCCCATAGCTTTATTTTAAGTTGGAAAATGAGGAACTATTTTAACAATAAACAGATCATCACCATTAATTACATAAAAGTGGCAAATTTAGTTATACATAAAGATAAAAGATCATAAATTTAAATAAACATGATATACACAATGTTTTGTGATTACAACATCTTCATTACAACTTAGAAACTGTTAGTGACACAAGCTAAAAACAATACTAAGCACAACACTTGAATGATCTACACACACAAGCTCACATTTTATAAAAACATAATGTTCAGCAACAACGGCCAGTAGAAGAACTAGTTTAGGATGTTACTAAATCACAACCTTAAATTCTAAAATAGTTTTTTGAGGTTGGGCTCTTAAGAATTGTTACAAACTTGATCATAAAATATAATTATAAATTCTAGGCTTTTGCACAATGTGCCAGAATAAATACTGCTTTTGTGTGTAGTGTTAAACACCTAAATAAACCATTCATAATGGCCTTACAAAACACAAAATGATTTATTTTTAAATAATTCTAAAATTATTATTTAATCAATTTTAATGTATTGATCTCAGTCAAAAAGAGTTGCTCATTTGATGTTTTTGTCAGATGAGTAAGACCCACTGTCTGCATACTAGTCAATAATTGACTATTACCAGTGCCACATAATACATTAAATCAACATGTCCTCCAACCAATACGTCTGTGTAGGTTGTTTACACAAATCCCTGAAATATCGACCCATCAAAGCATACACTACAATTGCGCGCCAACGCTACACTATTTTGTACTATTTTATCTGTGTTGCAATTTTGATCTTGTGTAGCTCAGTCTGTAGGGCTTAGTGGTATGCGATGAGACGTGATCATGCACGTGTGGAATCGAAACCTGAACGCACATGCTCCTAGTCTGTCTTTTTCAGGTGACGTCATACTCACGAGAATCGAATCCCATTTTGGGTGTCGCGCCGTATCAAAGTCGAAGTGTTAGGCTTGGAATACACTACATGACTTTTAAAATAGATTTTTAAAACACTAGACATCATACACACACTCTGTAAATAGTGAAAGGAAAACTGGACACCATACACGCCACACGATTGAGAATCATAGACTACCAGACTTTAAAGTTATTCCGATCACAACAGACTCACGCAGAAACTTGCGCCTTGTTGCTAATTGATGAATGAAAACAAATGTGTTCTTAAAATCGGCTGAAAACGTGTCTGATTACCTCCTACTGTATAGAACCAAAGTCAGAGTCTGTGACCCAATTTTTTATGGAATCTGTCATCTTTAATCTGCAGACCAGTTGTAACTTTCCTCATCTAGAGTCAACTTGTTCAGGCTGTAAAATCGTAAGTAAAAAACGTGTGTAATTACTTTGAGAATTATCTTTTCATTTGCTTCAAAATACGTTCCTGTTGTGTTTAAGTCTGCAATAGTAAATTACATATAGAACAAAAAACTCACCACGAAGAAAGATATTTTAGGTCTCATACTTGCCAAATACTGCTTTTTACATGTCATCATTTTATTAATTTATTCCACTTTCTTTGTAGTACTGTTTTCACTTAAGTAAACAGTGTGTTGATGATTCGTCATGCTTGCCACGTCTTCTGTTATGCATTTTGAAACGGATTGTTAATATGCTGTTGCATTAATAATGAAGTATGTTCTTGTTATTAGCCAAAGGAAGTATGGAAAGTTTGAACAAACTGGTTAAGGTTTAATGGTAGAGGTTCACATGACATAATTACTTACATAATTACTTATTGTGCAAATTTTAAGTGCAAATCAATGGTAGACATAGCAAATATTAAGTAAATAATATAACGTTTTTATACTGTAAACAAGATAATAATATCCAAGGAGGTTGGAGGCAGCAATCCCGGTGGTATTCAACTTTTTTTTTGCATCAGGTGGATTAGTATGGATTAGGGTTAATTGTTAATCATCAATGAAAAATTATATAAATTATTGTTCCTAAAAAAAGATTATCTTGGTACCATGCTTCTGTTTCTCTGTATGGCTCAGTACATTTTCAGTTCACTGCTCAATGCAAAGTTACCCTCAAAATGCCGCCTCAGGATGTTATAATAATAAACATACGTGATTTACAAAGACCGATACGTAAATACGATTTTGCAGGATTTTTGCAATGGGTAGGTTTAGGTGTGGAGTTAGGTCTGATCATTCATACAGATTACACCCATCAAAATATGTTATTGTTTTTACAGTCAGATTGGTAATTAAAACAATCCACACACTGCATTTAAACAGATGCAACACAACACTGTCATTATTTTTACGCCTGCTAGAGGGGTGCTTAAATTAAAAATTTAAATGTATGTCATATAAGGTACTTGCACTAATGACCTATAGGTCGTTTTTTGTTGGAGGACAGGCTGCATTAAATAAAAGACCTAAACTTTATCAGGTTCAGGTAATTAACTATTAATTAATTTTCTGTCTTTCTGACTCCAACTCAGCTGTTTGTCTACATTACAGTTGTTGTGGTCGGAAATAACAAAGTTTTTAAGTGTCCTGTTCATCACTGTCCTTCTGCTGTTGGGTGACTGGCTGGTTGCATGAAAAATCTAGAAGCGAAATAGGGTCTCAGCTTGCTTCTGTTTGCTCCCCTCTCACGTCTAGTGATTCCTCTGCTGCTTGCCTTTGAAGATATTGTCTGACCTCAAAAAGCTGAGCCTGACGTTTACAGAGACCCACTTTGCTGAGCAGTATAAAGACATCTCCTTGGAAGGCCTTGGTGAAGAGATGGCATATAGGAAAGGGTTAAGCGCCAAGAATTCAGAGGGTAAAAGAGCACCAAGAGGATCTTGGAGTTTGACACAGTGATGAGTGGGTGGTCCAATGCAGCGGTCATAGCATACATCGAAATCGGTGCCATACAGAGGAAGTCTGTAAAAATGAGCACAGCCATACGCTTGGCAATGTTGGTGTCTTTGTTGGCAGACTGATGACTGGGGTTGTGAACAGCACAATAGATCTTGATGTAACACGCACAAATGACCAGAAAAGCCAGGATGTTAAAAACAAGCACACATAGGATGTAGATCTGGTCCACAAGTGTCTGGGTGTCCATGGGCAGGCAAATACTGACCTTTTGATAGCTGCTGACCCCAATGAGAGAGGCATAAGAGCCAATAAGAGGCAAAAGATCCAGCCTACCAGCATGATGACTGAAGCATGGGACAGACGCCAACTTACGGTCCAGTCGCGCATGGCGTATGTGATAGCATACCAACGTTCCAGAGTAATAGTGGTCAGTGTGTAGACTGAAAGTTCACTCAGCAAAGACAGAGAAGAACCAGCTAGGCTGCATCCTGGGCCTGTCTGCCAATCAATAGCATGATTGTAGTATTCAGAACGTGTGTGGAGGTCCAACGGAAGCAATCAGCAAAAGGTAAATACCCATACACAGATCAGCAAGGCCAGGTGGCACATTAAAAACCTTGAAAACCGACAGTTGTAGTGGCTGGTGAGCAGCACCAAGAGTACCAGCAGGTTTCCCAACACAGCAAGCAAACTGACAAACCACACAGATACCCCTTAGAGGAGCTAAAACCCATGATGTCCTCACATGGGTTGAACTAAATCAGGAGCAGGAAAACAGGCAACGATCCTCTCTCCTCTTCACACACAATGTAGTCATAGCGGCTGTCAAACTCATGGCTGGTGTCTTCCTGGGGTTCTTCAGCGTGTCGCCAAAGCCCACATCATCGTCTGGGTGCCCACCAAAGTAGGTGTGGTAGTGCAGGTTGCTGTAAAAGTCCTGGTGGTCATAGGTGTCTCTAAAGAGGTTATCACCTGAATCAATGCCAGGTTCCATGCTGCTGTGCAGGCCAGGAATAGTAAAAGTTCCCCACAGATCTTTTTTGAAGTTGGTTATACCTGGCAGTGAGGTTACATATGATGTCCTCTAAGTACCTGCCATTTAAAAAGCAAAAATCCTTATTTTCCATTCCAAAAAACTTTAAAAAGCCATAAATCTTTGTGCATGCTCCCTGAAATCTTCATAATATTCAGATTTTTACTAATTAGTTTAGGCAACCAATTATATGATACCATAGTTCAGTCTTATTACAATGAATAATCAAAACTACAAACCCTCTTTTTTTCTTCAAGTTCTTGAATGCACAAGCAGTGGCTGGGGTAGGTAAGGTCTGCTGTTATCACGTGTCTGAAAGTCTTGATTGGTAAGTGAATTTTGAGAGTCCAGACATTTGGAGCACAGAGTTCTAGAAGTGACTCCAAGCCTCTGGTCGGTAGAGAAGTGACAGCAGATTCTGATACATCACTGATGAAAAAAGAAGGCTAAGATAGCAAATAAACTTCCTAAACAATAGAAACACCAATCATATATTTTTGTCTTGAGAGGATTCTGTATTTAAAGTCTCATTTTCATATAAGCAGATATTTTCTAATTTATACAGCACTCAAGGTGCTCTAATATGCAATATTCTAATAATACTATAGAAATGTTGCTGTCAGTGTGTTCTGGCACAATATTGTAAACAGTTGATCAAGTCTAAAGTGAATGTAAGATGGCACAATAGATACACTGTCAAAAGATGATGCATTTGGGCTTGCAATGTAAATGCAGGCTTAGGCTAGCTGTGCTGCCTGTTCTCTCCCAAAAAGAATAAACACAGAAACCATATTTTTCATAAACCATAAACCTGCCTGTTTTCAGCCATCCCTTTAGGATTATAACCCTTTTAGGGTGAAAATACCCATTATAAAATGAGCTTGTTGTTTGTTGTTTTGTTTTGAAACAGATGTTCCAGTGAGTCTATTGAGCAACATATGTTTAAAATTTAGAAGAAAGAGGAAGAGACCTGAACAAAAAAAAACTGTTGCAGCCTGCTTGTCAGATTTTTCATTTTGAGATAGTTAGCCAAAGTGATCTCATAGCAATGATTTCACACTGAGCTGACTCCTGAGAGGGTAGCTGAGGGGCCACATTATTGCTTATTAAAGAATTATGATTTCAGCAGGCCTACATTAGTAGACAGATAAGATTACTATAGTCAACATCCTGCATTCACATGAGAAGATATTTTTGCACTTTGCAAAAAAAGTAATAATAGCACACAGATGAAGAGTAGTGTAGATTTAAGTCTGTTATGAACATATAGTTTTCTGTCAAATCAATTAAAAAACTGTTTTAGAATTCATCCAGCTGCTTCTGTCACGTCATTACTAAACACCAGTGCCACTGGAAGCCATGTATGCTCATGCCATTACACTACAGTCCAGCTGACAGAGAAAATTAACAGCTGCTGTTAATAAACAGATTAAAGAAAAGAGCAAGAAATTAAACTAGCTGACTTCAGACTCCAGGAATTAAATGAAATTCCTGTCACTTAATCTACAAAAATTCTATGAGAATTAATACAATATTTAGATGCTATACTGAAAACATTTTGTTTGACCTCTCACCATTGTGGTGATCAATGTTTGCTGAAGTTTGACCTTTTCAACACTATTTTTTTGGTTACTATAACTGTCCTAAGAAACATTTTTCTTATAGCATAAAGAAAGGCCAGGAAATATTGTAAATAAAATATTCTGTATCCTAGTCATTTTGAATCAGCTCTTCTCTGATCTCATTCAATGGTTTGATTGTTAATGACGTGTGTTTTATTATTAGTCTAATATTATGTAATGGTACTGCAAAAAATATTATGCACAGAACCTTTAGTATTACAGCATAATTTAGATACAAAACGCGTCAAAATCAGCATAAAAATCTCAACAATGGTCAGTCAAAAGCTTCATGCTGCAATACATGCTAGTACTAGCATAGTACAAACCTCACCATAACTTCCAGCATGCATTGCAAAATTAATAAATTATGCAACTGAATTATATACTATTTTTTTCTTTCTATGTGCTTTTATTTTCCACTTTGTTTTCGTGTTATATTTTAGTAGCAATTTGGTGCAGTATGTTTATTTTATTTTGGTTGATTGTCACGTTGTTACAGCAGATTCATCTTTGCTGAATTCTGTGCACCATAGAGCTTTATATTTTTTGACAGTAATGTTTATTCTATTGCTGTAGTGTGTTATTATAACAGAACTTTTGTGAGAAAAAAGACAACAAGGGGGTAAAATCTGTGAAAAAGTCAAGGTTCAAGAACCCAACTAAAGCTAAATCCCTATTTATTGATGTGTGTTCTTGTTCAAGAACAAGAAGAATATCATCAGTACTTTCAATCTGTCAATAAGCTTGCTTCTATAGCCAACTGACAGAAATATCAGTATGAGTCTGATGTAATGTGCAAGCTGGTAATGCTGATTTAGGAGTTGATTGATCATATCTTTGAGTGATATAATGTCTTAATTTTATTTGATTTTATCTGTGTCTAAAGGCAGGTAGTTCTTTGCTGTTTCATTCAGTAATTCTGTTTGTTAACAGTAGCTGTTCATCACTTGATTAATCTACAGAATTGTCTCATTATATTCTACTGAATGAGTGTTACTTTAACATTCTGTAACATTAGTACACATTAGTAGCATTCATTTTAAAATTGATGATTTTTTTGTGGGGTTAATCATTGATGTTCTAATGCTTTATTTAAAGACAGTAATTGTGCCCAGTTTTTAAGTGTTTTCTGTATAAATATTGAAGGATTTTTTCCTAGTGAACTCAACTGATATTATTAATAACATGTATAATACTAGTATTTTACAAACTGTTTAGGCTAGAGGCAGAGTTAATTTCCATGCTGAGTATAACAGTAGCAAGCTGTAAAAATAAAGAGCTGTGGAATTAACGGTAGAATTAACCCCTGCAGCCAGAAAATAAGAGGGTTTTTAGTGCACACATACACACACGCACGCACAAAATAATCTAGTGCTTGCAGGTCAAAAATTTGTTTTAATGACAATAAATAAATAAATAAATAAATAAATAAATAAATAAAATACTTTTAACAATTGTAATCAACTTTTTACCAACAGACCCAGCAGGACACTGAATGTGATTATGATTGTGCATTAGTTATGAACACTCTGCTGTTATTGAGAATTACAGAAGATTAAATGGTGATGTTTTATTGGTTAAAATGCTACCAATGGAGATCAGTGATTGGGAATTTTGACCTTTTACTAATTTAAAGCAATATACTTTTAAGCAATTACAATGTTATTTCTACAGCAAATATTTGTTTGTTGCTGAACCAAACTTTTAAGTAGCAGATGAGCTTGATTCTGCACTTTTGTATTTCTATGCTTCTCAACAGCACATGAGTGTTATAGAGAGCTAACACAAGAGTTTAAGGGTCAAGAGCCCAACTAATGCAACAATCACTGGATCTCCATGATGGTGGCATCATTTCAATAAAACATCAAGCATCTGATCTCTCTGCTAATCTCAAAGTGTCATTTAAATAAGACAATACATAAAATGTAACATTTATTTCTACGTAACATAATTTGTTTATCTTAAAAGTTTATTTATTAAACATATACTACAAAAACATCAACAATGTGGAACTACTGAATTTCGTAAAGATTACTATTGTAAACTTGATTAGTCTACTTAAGATTGTATATTCATACAACTCCAACCTTTATTTTCTTGTGTAAAAACTAAATGGTTTGGTTCAATGTGTTTCCACACAATTTTCTAGTACTATCAACTAATTCAGGTTAGCGTGCATACACATGCTATACTTATACAGATACACACACATACACACACACACTACACATATAGAACTGTGCAGACTTTCCACAGACTTTCATATTTTATATACCCTAAACCTACATCTGTTTGCATTGTTAGACTTTCAGATAAACATTAATTTAATTTTTTCCCCTTGTTGTGATCACAGGTTGCTCCCTACAATGACAAAATTATTTATAAAACTTTTTAAAAATCAAAATTTATTATTTAAAAAAACATTTATGAATATGGAGCAAGCCCTGGTAAGAGCTCAGAGAACTCAAAGACGCTGAATCTCAAGTGCTTTCATGAGAAAAACAAAGGCACTCCACAGAGCATTGGCCCAGTGCTTGTCCCAGCAAACATTCTCTCATCCAGCCTTGTCAATTGTTTATTTCATGCACGGTGCCTGCAAAAGAAAAGGAGTATAATGGTGCTTATCATGCTATCATTAAATGTTAAAGATTAAATTAAAAACTAGACCTTTTGTATTTGCTTACTATGCCTCGACAAACCCATAAAATATTTAGTATATAAACTTGTTCTTTCATCTGGCTGATAGAAAAATCCCACTGATTTGTATTGAAGAAGGATATAAGCACACACAGCAACCAGAATACAATAAAGACCATTTGTTGACCATTTAGCAAAATGCCACCATACTACTGATAGTAACACATTTTCTATAGAAAATGCAATCTCCAATAATTTTATTCTAAATACTCTTTTAACATGAGTTCCTTTAAATACTCCTACAAAATTGTAATAATGTTTTGGTCCCACTTTATTTTAAGTGGCTCTAATACATGTACACTTAGTAACTCAATGTGTATGTAGTTAGGTACATTGTTTTTACAGCTCTAATCATAACTACATATATGTAACAACAATGGTATGTGTAAATACAAATCTGAAACAGGTCTGACAGCACTTTTTGGTTAAGAAAGTGTTACACTTTATATTAAGTAAACAATTCATATGGTTTATTGTAGAATTACTCAAATGATACACAGCTTGGAATCTTTTATTCATAAATTGCAGTTTGGTGTCCAGAATATTACACTTAATAATAATTGGACAGTTCTGATTAGTTACTCATGTAAATACATTGGTGCTGAAGTACACTATCTCCACCGACTAGAGATTCAGCTCCTCCCTAAGCCCAACCCCCAACTTTTACATCCCCACCACTGAGTCTCACTCCGCCCCTAAGCCTACCCATTCCAGCAGTAATTGGTGGGCGAATAAAGTGTTGTTACCAATGTCCCACTGTTACACATGTGCCACATGTACATATTACCATTCTAAAAAGAGGCTTTTCACGTGTGTAGTAGTAAATGTCCCATAGCTCCAATGCAATGTACGATGTGTACACTGTTTTATACATACATACACATCTGAATTACTTTGCAAATACACATATCATTAAAGACACAATATGAGTGGAGTTTTCTTTTTCTTCCACTCCTGAAAACAAGATAAAAAGCTGGATGCTGAAAGAATTTACTCTGCATATGTAGATTTCTAAAATTACATGAATTTCACAACCATGCTGGATGAATTCTCTGAGTGCAGTGTAACAGCCCATCAAGGCCTGCCCAACAAGCCCAGCAGAAGGGCTTTCATCAGGTGCCTTTGTCCTAGTTTATGAGTCCAATGTAAAACATGCAAACCATATTATGTAGAGACATTAGCACAGGGTACAATCTAACAGAGTTTGAGATATAAGGAGATTAGCAATAATATCCTTTATTCTCAAAATAGAGTTTCATGTTACAAAGAAGTCACAATATTAAATATGCCCCCAAAGTGCTGCCCTTTACTCTGAAATAAACTCTTCAGGAAGTGAATGAGAAAATAAACTATAAGGAACTTACATTTAGTGTCCATAAACATATTGTATGCCTAAAGCGAGGATCTGCAACACTGCTCCCTGGAGACATTCTACGGAGGCTTCCATTTTAAAAACAATTGCTGCACTTACACCTGTAATTATAGTGTCAACCTAAACACTTGCCGATTAACTGTTTTGTGGTGTCTGTTTGAGTGGAGCTGGAGCTTGAAAACTCTTGACCCCAAAGCAATACGATGGCTTTGTGTGAGCTGGTGGACCATCTTATAAGTCTTTAAATAACGCCAAGAACTATAACACAGAAGTGTTTGCATGTGTTTTGGAAGATAGTGTATGATAAGAAAAGAGAAGAAAAAGGTTTTAATGTAATTAATAAAATTTTTTTTTCATGTTTTGGGTAATGTATGCTGTTAATGATCAATATGATCATTAATATTGATAAATGTGTTATATCAAACTTGTAGTGCTGGAATTATTTGAATTTGTATTTATACAAGTTTTTATAAGGAAAACATACACTACAGTCAGCTTTGTGCCATTGTTGAAAGCATGATGGCAGCCTTTGCGTGAAGCCATTGCTATATAGCCTTCTAAGTGAAAAAACAGCAAAAATAACAATCATGTCTTTGTTTAAAAATCAATCTAGTTATCTTTAATTACTTCTTGTTCAATTTTGAAAATACAGAGTGGATGTACTGATATAAATATTCCTCTCTAGGAGATAGAGATGCTAATTACTCAGTATACTAAAACTAATTGTATGCAAAGTGTATCATTTCTCCCAAAGGTTATATTTTATTCCAATCTACTAGATTCCTTCGAAGAATATAACTACTAACATAATAGTTATACACACAGAAAGTGAGTATGAGGGAATATGGCCGAGACTTACACTGACAGTAGATCATTGGTAATGCCAAGAAAGCATTGGCTGGAATTTCAGTAATATAGAGATTATCGCTTAGTTCTCTGCAGGAAAAACAGAAGTACATTAAAGGAAAGCACTGATCTGTATGAAAATGTGCTGCATTACTACTTACAGTAGGAAGTATAGAGTTATCAAGCTGGATATTGATCAGGACAGGGGAAGATGGTGAGTCCTGTATTTGAATAAACCTCTGAAAATAAAACACTTATTATTTCAAATGCTTATGCAGTCTCACACTGAGTTTTATTGCTGAAGTAACTTTGCACTTTTGATTTCAAATCAGTGTTCAACAAAATCAAACATGTAGTATATTTTCAATAAGTTTAGTTTGCAATTTCAAGAGAAATGACCACTGAGTAGTGTTAAAACAAGGTTCAGTACACAAACCCTGGCACATTTTTATTATGTTAATATAGACAGTTCTTTTGTATTAGTATTTTTGGCAGTTCAGAATTTAAATATCTGTGTACTCTTGCTAAATATTGCTGTAAAAAATGCATGGAAATATGTTGGAAAATCATGTTGGAAATATAGGGTAAAGTCAATTACATGCTGCAAGTTAACAAGATTAAACAATGAACAGCTTTTTATGTTATTATATATTTATATTATTATATATTTTATATATTATATAACTAACTATAGCAATCTGACAAGTTATTACATTTGCTACATGTTGTTTTTTTTTTTTTGGCATAAACCTAAAATTAAAACAGAAACATGACAAAACACACACACACACACACATATATATATGTGTGTGTGTTTGTCATGTTCCTGTTTTTAATTTTTTTTTGTAGGTTTGTATAAAAAAAAAAACTGGCAATAGCAACGAATGTCTTTCTCAGATACTATGAATGAATATATAATTTTTACAATATAATATAATTTTTTTTTTTACAATATGCAGACAACAAGTAGAAAGTGTTTGCTCACAAATACTGTAATTTAGGAGATTCTAAAAGCCTCTGGATGGATGAATGTTAAATTTCTTGTGTTTCTTATTTCTCTGAAACAAGAGACAGAGTGAGAGAGAGAGAGAGAGAGAGAGAGGTTACATGAATTGAAGTGTAGTGCTTTTAAAAGTGATAGGATCTACAGCATTATGCTTGAATATAACAAATTACAGTTATTTTCTCTTGTTCAGTTTATTCAGCCAGATATGCCATATGGAAAGCACAATTTCTAGTATAAGAAAACCTCCCACAAAGAGAGAATACTTGACGCCCGGTTTGGTGTTATTTGTGGTTTTGTGACAGAGCTGACACATTCCTGTCATGTCTTTATTTTGTCTTCAGGTGTTTCTTAAGCCACATACTCTCTCATCTGCATACCTTGTTTTGTGTTCAGCACTCATGTCTTGAAGTTTAGGTTTACCCCAGTGGGGGTTGGACACTTTGCGCTCCATGTTCTTTCTTGTTGTGGGAGTGTCTGCGAGTTCACTTGGCTCTGTTCTCCCACTGTCAATTTTGTGGTTTGTCTTGTGGTGTTGCATGCAGTTAGTGTTTTATTGTCTAGTGTTTTCATTGGCTGCATGCTTGTCATGTTGTGATGTCTTGTTTGATAGTCTAATATTAGAGTTCGATTGCTCTGTCTGCTGAGAGGTTTGAGTGTTTGTAGCCCTGTGTAGCTTAGCTCTTCTATTATCACTCTCTGTTCTTTTTAGTGATCAAATATAACTGCAGTACTATCTATTAAACGAATCTAACAAATTTTACCATTGATCGTCAATCTAAAACTGTTTTGATGTAACACTGATTAAATTATCACTCATTCCCACCACTTTACACACCTATTATTGTTTCCGTTTAATTTCTCCCTTTGTTTATTTTTTTAACAAGCTCATCAAACAACAGTAATAAATAAATCACTCACGGTGAGTAAATGGCTTTTCCTTTCCTATCTCTCTGTTGGCGAGCAGGAACATTCATATGTCATGTGATAAATGCAGGGAAATAGCTAGGCTGACAGAGAAGGTTTTAGAATTAAAGACCCATGCATCCAAACTTTAATTAGGACAGTAAGAATGTGAGGGCTGGAGTGCAGTTTTTTGAATGCCGTCAGTTCAGTGAATCTGTACATTGTTCCCTTCACGACATTAGAGCCCGTGCAGCAGGCAACTGTGAGGCAGCACCCTGAGTCGTGGGTAAAAAGCACACCGTTCTGATCAGAACATCAAACAGAGTTCTCTCACTCAGTTAGCACCCACTGAGAAACCTGATGAAAATTATAAAGTAATTGGTGATTCTATTGTACATGGCAAATTTAAAGTGCTTTGTAATGCTAAATGTAAAAATTCAGTAAAACTGTTATTCATGTCAGTGCTAATGATGTTCGACTTCATGAGTTATTCCTGTTTGACTCTGCTGTATATGATCTCTGCCTGGTAACCTGTGTTTTGATTCTTTGATTTGCCCTCTTGTATTGTTTGTCTGATTGGACTGTATTCTGGTTTTGACCTATTGCCTGCCTGCCTCTGCCCCTGGATATTTCCTGTGTTGCCAACTGCTTTATTTGTTGCTGACTCTCTGCCTGCCTATCACTCTGTGTATCCTTGTACCCTTATTAAACTTCTGTGCATGGATTCCAACTCAACCTTCATGCTCTCAACCATCTAGAAACCAAGTTTGTATCAGAAGAACAGAAATGTGCTTTTATAATTGGCGCTATTAACTGGTAGAGTGATTGAGTGCATCTGTTGGGACAATATTGACCCAATACTGAGATAGTATTTCGATAACCAACTTTGTGAGGTATTTGAGATATCGACGAGGCAGAAAGAACATATCCATGCAACTCTTGAACATAACTCAGAGTCAGACTGCAGCTGATTTCGCCATTGAATTCGAACTCTTGCTGCACAGAGCAGTTGGAATGATGTCGCGTAAAAGTGCTATATCTTCCAGAATTTAAACACCGACCTCCAAACCAGGCAGCATTGACAGCCTCATCGCCAAACACCTCACTGTAAGACCAACAGAAAGGGTCTCCAAAATCCCTACATCAGCCACAGTCAGTGTATACAAGCTTTGTGGTGAAGGGAGATCACCAGCCAGAACCAAACTTTTACCCTACAAGTAGGCATCCTCCATCAGAATCTATCACACTATAGGTTGTGGATTCCCCCCAAACACAAATGATTCTGGGTTACTGGCTGTCATGATCCTCATTTCATGGCAACATGGTGAGTTAGTTAGTTAGTTTTCTGTCTGCTTGAGTCAATGCCTCCCAAAACCATACCCTTGTCTTACCACGAGTGTTAGGCCTGAGAGCCAATGCAAGATCCCATCATGTTTATCAAGATCTCACAGGTATTTAGTAAGATCAAGGCCACACAATTACCTCCACATAGACCGGTGGCTGTGCTGTTGATCTGCTACCCAACGCTATTCCCAAAAGCAAGAGTTTACCCTTGTATCTCGCTATTCACGGTACCCGGCGCCGAGGCTTTTGTATTTGAATGTATGTGCAGGGATTGGCTGTTCTTCGAGGGATGTGATTAGCGAATCCTGATGGGGCGAGGGCGTCTTTAAAGGCGGTAGCTCCCAAAACATCGAGCTCACTTGGCGTTTGCGGCTATGGCGTGAAAACTCCAGTTCGCTGCAGTCACCAGATCATCTACATCCCTCGTCATTGTTTGTATTGCTTTAAGTTAACAACAAAAAGATTAATGTTTATGTCACTACTCTGGAAGCGTAGAGAGTCTGCCCTTTATTTTGATATAATTTTGCGATGTGTTTGCCTAGGGGAGTTAGGGAAGTTGATTTGTATTTTCTTTTCCTTATCCTTAGGTAATTTATATATTTTATTTTATTAGCTCTTTTGGTTTATAACTGGAATCCACATTCAAATATCTTATTCACATCTCACCCACCATGATGGACCATCTTACTACTTTGAAGCCAAGTGATGGAGTACATCACAAACCCTCCAAGCCCTTCTATGTCAACAGCTGCAGCAGATTCTTTTTGTTGAAAGAAGGATGGTGGAGTTAAGACCATGTATTGATTATGAGAGGCTAAATAATGTTACAATTAAGTTCCGCTACCCTTTGCCATTGTTACCATCAGCATTAGAACAACTGTGAGGCCACTATTTTCACCAAACCTCAGACCAGATGGAAAAAGGCTTTTCTGACCACAAGAGGGCACCTATTAGTACCAAGTTATACCATATGGACTCAATGCGTCTACGGTTTTCCAATCATTTATTAACTCGATCTTCAGGGACATCTCATAAATCAGTTTTGAGGTGGCGTACATCGATGACATACTCAGAGTCAGAAAACAAACACATTGACCACATCAGAACAGTTTTATCTTCTGGAAAATTAACTTTATGTTGTGTCTGAAACCTCATTCCTCCTGATAACATATCAGCCACCAAAGTGCCTATCACTGTGTATCATCTTGCCTTATTAAACTTCCATTGCATGAATTCCAACTCAGCCTTCGTACCTTCATTACAATGATCGGAGATCACTAAAAATAACATTAAAGAGGAGTTCAGACGCATAATATGCTCCTGGTCCCCTCAGGACCCAGGTCAGGAAGTAGACAGACTGAAGCTAAACCGACCGTCTGCTAGCCGCCTCAGCATAACAGAGAAGGCAGTTAATTCTCAGCACTGGGAACTTCATCAAACATGAATCCAAACAATTTACCAAATTTACGAGTTTCCAGCAGAAACTTTACTGACTAGCAGAGCAATTGGCTAGGCCACTGCAGTTTCAGAGTCTGACCCACATTTAAAATATCTGTGGATTATTTCCTTCAGCAGCTCGGTGTTTGAATATCCTGCTGGTGCTTGAGATATTTTGAGTCAACTCATCGACATCACACAAGCCAACCGCTACAGCTGCGGGTTTGCCATTGGATTCAGAACCTTAGCTGCGCAGAGTGGTTGGAGTGTAACGCTGAAGGCAATGTTTCAACACAGTCTCACTGCCGACTTACAAAGTGAACTGGCCTGAGAGAGGGCATCATTCACTGAAATCGTTAACCTGGCAATAAAGATTGATAATCCCAGACATCAAGCACCTGCATGTAAGTCGTACTTAGCATTTACCAAGTCAAGTTAAAGCTCAAGTATCTATTGAACCATGTGTTATCAAGAACCTATGAAGTTAATAGCCAAGGCTATCTGCAGAGAACACGAATATTGGGTGACTCACAGCAACGCTGAATGTCCTCACAAGATGGCTGCCACACCCCAGGTAAATACTGATCACTTCTATTTGCTATGTAATGAGCATACAATGTCTGTAGTGATAGAGCAGTCTTGTCCTGACAGCGATGATTGAAGCTCGGGGCTGCATAAACATCATCAGTCACCAAGTGATCATGAAAAACCACATTTCCACACAGCCATGAAACACCCATAAAGATCAAGACCATCAATGACAATTTCATTGGAACAGATAACACATCAAACACAGACTCCTAACACTTCCAGAGTAGGCATGTTCCATCGTGAGACATCACATTCCAACATTGTGGACTCTTCCAAGTATGAGATCATTCTGGGACATTCATGGCTGTCAGCTCATGATCCACATCTCTTAGGCCAGGTAGGCTCGTTAAATGATCCCAGCCATCACCAATGTTTTTGTTATATGTTGCTCTACCAGTATAGAGAGCCCAGAGACCCAGAGGGAAGTGAAAATTCCCTCATGTTATCACAAAAGGTTTTCAGTAAGTTAAGGCTACCCAACTGCCTCCTCACAGACCCGCGGGACTGTGCGATGACCTCCTCTCCAGCACCATGCCCCAAAAATAAAAAGTTTATCACTGTTTCTTTGTGAAATTCAAGCTATGAAGGAGTACACTGATGAAATCTGGTTCTGGTTTTATTTAACCATCTTGATAAACAAACCCTCAACTAGTCCAAATGCAACGCATCAATTTTAAATCTAGATTAAAGATTGGCCACACTTGTGCTTCCATATAACCACTAATACACCTGTGCTTTCAAATCCGTTAAAGGATTGCTGGCTGCATAATTAAATCAGCTGGGAAACAGGAACACTCCTCATAAATCAAGATGTATTCGTGACATCGCAAAAAGAATGGCATCTGCGCTAATATTGATCTTGTTTCTTTGTTATTTCTGTTTCTTTCGGTTGTATCAGATTAGATGGTGGATCAGCACCCAGAGATTATGTTCATCAGAGACCAGAACACCTAGATGTGAAATTGTTAATTGGGTAGTTCACTGAAGGTATAATAACCACCCTTCACCCTCTGGAAGTAATGTTGGAACTGTCCAGCTGTGTGAGGGTTCAATCAAAACAGCACCACTGAATTCCTAAAACAACACTGGTCCCATAATGAAAAAGAAAAGACTAAAATGATGAGTATTCTAGAGAATATTTCAAAATTAATGAAGTGAGTATGAATGATACCTAAAATTAACAATCACTTGAAATTGGAATCAGATTAGGCACAGAGCAAGATCAAAATTGAAACTAAATTCTGATAAGTTCAAAAGCGCAAACAAGACCAGACATGCATTAAACCTTCGACCAGAGCCTCTGGATTCCGTTCTCTGGGAAAGGGGGACCACCCACACAAGTGTGACAGCACACATGTCCATATGGCATTGTTGCCCTACCAGTCACAATAGTGGACATGGTTGCTGTTTGATTGGATCTTGGTAGACTAACATAAGCAAACCATACAATGCCATCAGATAAATATGCCAGGACGACCAGACAACTCTTTCTAAGAAGAAAGACAGGACTTCTCATTGGTCAAAATGCACTTTCTGCCTTTCTACCCTCCAACAGTGTCATGAACCGCTGTGGCTCTCTCTGATGGCCACAGAGGAACCCTCTCAGGAATATTGACCCTCAGAACTCTTGATCTTGCCTGAAATCTTGATCTTGCCCAGGCGTACCTCATTGGAGCTGCTATATAGCTGCTACCAGCTTTTACTCGTGCAGTCTTATTCTTACTTTGTCTGCTTAGTAATGCCAAGCGTTTGTTCTATTGTTTGTCTTTCTGTGTTTGACCTTGCTCTGTGTGTTTTCTTTCGTTTTCGCTGATTGTTTTGCTGCTTACCCATTGACCTGTGCCTGCGTCGTCGACTCTGATTCTGTCTGCCTGACTCGACCATTGCCTGACTCTGTTTTTTGACTCTGCCTGCCTTGTGTTATTTCTGCCATTGTTGCAAAACCTTGCCTGTTTGACTATTCTCATTAAGAGAGCTGCGGATGGATCCGAATGCTTCTGACCCTAATTACAAACAGACTGGCTACTAAGGTTTTGTATATGGCTGCATAAATTCCTTAAGACATCTGGAAGCAGCAGCACTGGCTGCCAAACAAACTGAGGCATCACAGAAGATCCATCAAGCCCATTCATAACTATGTTCTTAAGCCTTGTGATGCAAGCTACAACACTGGAAATTTTATACATTATTTTATAAATATGTATTCTCCCAGTGAAAGTGATGCATAGTAATCTTACACAAACTCAACTCTATTGGACAAAGAAATGCATGCATAGCAGTTTCAATCTTCTTCCATCAGTCAAATGAATTCTGGTTCTGAGGAAACTTTGAGAGGCTACATCATGTCACCTGCTCACAGTGGAATCAGCCAGTACAACATGGAAATGGAGAAGCACCAGATTGCAATCTCCTCCTCATCAAGAAGGTGAATCTTCCTAAAAAAATCCTTGTTCTAGTGTCCTTGTTCTTAGTCTGAATGCAATGGAAAGAAGTTTAACAGATACACTGTTTTAGTCAGGCCCATGGTGAGACAGCAGATCAAGCAGTTCTAAGTCTTTTGGCACGCCCAGAGAGACACTCCACAAAACAATCATTCTGAGTTTCAAATTCCATAAGAGAGGAGCCATAACGTATGCCAATTCCTGAGTCACTGGCTTCAGAGCCTTAACCAAATAGACAACGTTCTGATATAGTAGGAGCTGAATCAAAAACCTGTAAATGTAAGACTAAATCAGGGAAAGATATCCAAGGAACAAAAGGACCTGGCGTTCTGAATGCACCTGCTTCAGAGGCACCCTGGGGCTGTTTAAGGTTCCTCGGTTCCAGTGCCACGCGCCCCAGCGCTCCTCCAGTTCCAGTGCCCCGCCCGGCGCCCTCCAGTTCCCAGTGCCTTTGGCGCTCCTCAGTTCAGTGCCCATGCGAGCGCTCCTCAGTTCCAGTGCCCACGCCCGGCTCCTCCAGTTTCCAGTGCCGCGCCCCGAGCCTCCTCAGTTCAGTACCCATGCCCCCGGCGCTCCTCCAGTTCAGTGCCCGCTCCTCAGTTCAGTGCGATGCCCAGAGCGTTCAATTTCCTTGTGTATTTAAGTCCTGTGTTTTTAACATTCCGGTGTTCCGGATCGTCAATGTCTTTAGCCAATGTCACTCAATGTCCACTGTTATCTTTCGAGAGTCTATTCATAGTTTTGTTCTGCCTGCTGTACAGTACATTTATTTTGCCCGTTTTAGATTAAATCTATTTAAGTTTATTTTCGTCTCAGTACTCCTCTCACAGAAACCGTGAAAGCGTGACAGGTTGTTCTGCACATGATAAACAAACTGGCTAGTCCAAAACGCAGCAGCAGTGGAGTCCTTACTACAGAACTAGGAAGTATGATCATATAGCCAGTTCTGTCAACACTGCACTGGCTCTCCTCAAACACTCCGGATAGATTTTAAAATCTTATTAATTACCTATAAAGCCTGAATGGTTTAGCTCCTCAATGCTTGAGCGAGCTCTATCACGATATAGAATCAGAATCACTTTATTGCCAGGTATGTTTGCACATCCCCCCGAGGAAATTTGTTTAGTGACAAAAACTCTACAATGCAACCGATAACAAGACAAGACAGATATAAAGAGAATTATGTACATATACAAAATATAAAATATACCTTACAGCAAAAATAAAAATAAAAATATATATAAACATTGTTAACAGGGAATTATATATTGTGCAATGTTATGTACAAATCTGTATATAAAATAAATAAGTGTCCTCAAGTGTTCATGACATGGACTGCCTGGGGAAAAACTGTTCCTGTGTCTGGCTGTCCTGGTACTCCAGTGCTCTGTAGCGACCAGGCGGCAACAGTTGAAGATGGAGTGTCTTGAGGATGTGAGGGGTCCAGAGTGATTTTCTTAACCCTTTTTGTTTAATGTGGATAGGTAGTTCTTGGAGAGTGGAGAGGTTGTACAATGATTCTCTCAGAAGTCTGACTACCCTCTGTAGTCTTCTGAGGTCATAGTTGGTAGCTGAGCTAGACCAGACAGTTATGGAAGTGCAGAGAGGATGGATTGTATGATGGCGAGTAGAACTGTTTCAGCAGCTCCTGTGGCAGGTTGAACTTCCTCAGCTGACAGAAGGAAATACAATCTCTGCTGGGCCTTTTTAACAATGGAGTTGATCACGAGTGTCCGCCAGGTCCTGGGAGATTGTGGTGCCGGAACCTGAATGACTCCTGCTGCCACAGTGCTGTCCATGATGGTGGTGGGGGGAGTGAGGTTCCTCCTGAAGTCACTTTCATCTCCACTGTTTTGGCGATGTTGAGCTCCAAGTTGTTCGAACTGCACCATTCCAGCTAGCTCTTTGGCCTCCTGTCTGTAAAGCAGACTCGTTACCATCCTGTATGAGGCCGATGACTGTGGTGTAGATCTGCAAACTTCAGGAGTTTGACAGAAGCGTCCTTTAGAGGTGCAGTCATTGCATTAATAGAGGAAGAGCAGTGGGAGAGGACACAACCTGAGGGCTCCAGTGCTGGTTGTGCGGGTGCTGGATGAATTTTCCCAGCCTCACTACCTGCCTGTCTGTCTGTCAGGAAGCTGCTGATCCACTGACAGGCGGTGGAGCTTCAGGCTAGGTTAGTTTGGGGTGGAGGAGTTTGGTGATGGTGTTAGAAGACCCGAACTAAGTCTAAACAGGATGCCTCCACATAAGTCCCTGGTCTGTCTAGGTGTTTGCAGAGACATAATGCAGTCCACATATTGACTGCATAGATCTTACCTGACCTGTTGCTTTGTGCGCCAGACTGCAGGGGTCAGTAGGGGGTCCTGTAAAGTCCTTCAGATAACCAGAACCAGTTTTCAAATGATTTCATGACCACAGACGTTAGAGCCACAGGTCTGGAAATCATTAAGTCGATAATTTTGAGTTTCTTTGGGATGGGGATGATGGTGGAAGCGTTTGCCAGGCATGAAAGGTACTACACACAGCTCAATGATCTGTTGAAGATCTGAGGTGAAGGCTGAGGGGCCAGTTAGTTGGCACAGGTTTTCAGACAGGCTGGAGTAACACCGTCTGGGCCTGGTGCCTTTCTTCTTTTGTTCTTCCTGAAGACCCTGGCACACGTCATCTTCTCTGAGTTGAAGGGCAGGTGTGGGGAGGGATTACAGGAGGTGAGAATGGTTTCCTTTTCAAACCTGCGGTAGAACTTCGTTCAGGTGCGTCTACCAGTTGTTGATTTGCCACAGTGCTGGGGATGGTGTCTTATAATTGGTGATGTCTTTCAGACCTTTCCAAACAGAAGCTGTGTCACTGAGAGGAACTGGGTCGGCTTTCAGAATAATTCCTCTTCGCCACTCTGATCTCCTTTTCCTGGTGTGTACTCCATTACCTTTTAGGCTGATGATTGCTCCTGTCTGCGAGAATCGGTGCTCTATCTGCTGAGAGGTTGGTTGTTTGGCAGCTGCGTGTAGCTTAGCTTTTTCAATTTATCTTTCTTCTCTAACGATCAAATATAATTTAACTGTGTACATGTCGTTGATGCTATTAAATTAATCTAACTAATTAGACTGCTGTTAGTTGATTAAAGCACAATCTAAAACTTCGGCGGTGAGTTGAGTACTGCGTTAGCGATTCACTTCACGCTCCCACCAGCGTTTTGGCGCCCGATTGTGGGCTTTTTCCCCGCTCCTGTTCATTTGTTCCTACGCGCTGCGTTCGCTCCATTTTCACAAGCTCATCAAAACAAAGAGTGGTAAGTGAATCATACGGTGAGTAAATGAAGCTACTCCTGCGCCGTCTCTTACTGTCTGTCACATGTATAGCTTGTCCTTCTCTGTTAGCGATCAGGGATTCACGTGTGATAAATGCGGAAATAGCTAGGCTGACAGAAGGTTTTAGAATTAGAGACACGTATCAGAAGCTTTGGTGAGAGGACAGTAAATGCGAGGGCTGCTTAGATGCAGCTGGTCGGCTAGCGCAATGAATCATGTACATTGTTGGTTCCAGCTTCCAGAGCCGGGTGCAGCAAGGCGCGGTGGGTGACACCGTGGTAGACTGGTCGGCGGGTCAAACACGCTCATCCGTTCGATCAGAACATCAAACGGGTTCTCCCCACTCCGGTAGCTGCACCCGCGAAACTGAATCAAAGTGCCCTAGTAGTGGCGATTCTGTTATGCAGGCGTGAAAGCGGGAACACCAGCCACCTTAGTCAATGCTTACGGGAGCCAGGCGTCTGACATCTTGTCAAATTTAAAAGTGCTGGCTAATGCTAAGCATTAAATTTCGTAAGATTGTTATTCACGTCGGGCGCTAATGATGTTAGATACCGCTGATCGGAAGATCACTAAAATAATATTAAAGAGGTGTGAATTTTATGGCTTTGATGTCGGACAAGTATAATCTGCTCTGGTCCCTCCTGCTTACGGGGTGATAGAGATTCACAGCAGATTGCTGGGTCTCAATGGCTGGATGTCTAAGTGGTGCCATAGAATCTTGCAGGCTTTATAGACAGTGGATGAGTTTCTGGGACAGACCTGACCCATATTTGAAAAGAATGGTCTTCACCCCCTCTTGGGGTGGTGCTCTTCTATCTAGAAATATGGCATATAGTCTTATAGGCTCCAACATGACCAACTGTTGCCCAGGTCAGGAAGCAGACAGACCGGCTAAACCGACCAGTCTGCTAGCTGCCTCACGTCTGAAGGCAGTTAATTCTCAGCACATAGAGACTCTTTCACCTAGATATCACACTATAAGAGACTGTCTGTTCCCCGAATTAGAATATGCGAAGAGAACGTCCAAGCCTAATCAAAGCAATAATTTAATTAATGTCCAACAAATTAAAACTACCTATAATTCAAATAAGCAAGCGATAAAACTTGGCTGCGCTAAATGTTAGATCACTTTCTAAAGCACTTTATGTATGATTTGATCAATGATCAAGCTAGATTTGCTTTGTTTGACAGAAACCTGGCTAAAACCAGATGATTATATTACTCTAAATGAATCCTACCCCCAATTATTTCTAAAATGGCCGTTTAAAAGGTAGAGGAAATTGTTGCTACAATTTATAACAATACTACTTTTAGTACTTCTCAGAGGGCAGGCTTTAAATATAGCTCATTTGAAGTTTTGGTGCTGCATATAACATTATCTACAGAATCATGTGCTAGTGATAAATCTTCTGTCATGTTTGTACTGGCTACTGTATACAGGCCGCAGGACACAGCACAGATTTCATTAAAGAATTTGCTGATTTTCTAACTGGGTATTTGGCATAGATAAAGTGCTTAATTGTTGTGATTTTATTATCCATGTTGATAATGAAAAAGACTCATTAGGATCAGCTTTCTTAGACATTTTAAACTCATTGGGGTTAGACAACACGTCTCTGGACCTACTCATTGTCAAAATCATACTCTAGATCTAATGCTGTCACATGGAATAGATGTTAAAATGGTTTGAAGTACTGCAGCAAAGTGATGACATTTCAAGATCACTATCTAGTCTTGTGTGAACTCTGTATAGTTAAACCTGTAAACTCTGCGCCTTATTACAAGTATGGTAGAACCATCACTTCCACCACAAGCTTTCTAAATAACCTTCTGACTTATCTCAATTCCTTAGATTCATCAATCTTGATGCAAAAACTTGATGATGTAACAGAAACTATGCCTCTTTTTCTAGCACTTTAGATACAGTTGCTCCTTTGCATAAAAAGATAAAAACAATCTGACTCCATGGTATAATGACAACACACGCACCTAAGAGAGCAGCCCGGAAAATGGAGCGCCGGTGGAGAAAAACCAAATTAGAAGTATTTACGTATTGCCTGGCAGAAGTATGCTGTCATACAGAAAAGCATTAAAATAGCAAGATCTGATTATTTTCATCCCTTTTAGAAGAAAACAAACCACAACCCCAGTATTTATTCAATTACAGTGACTAAATTAACAAAAATAAAGCATCAGCAGGTGCTAATATGCCCCAAAGTATAAGCTGCAATGGAGTTCATGAATTTCTTTACTTCTAAGATTGATACCATCAGAGATAAAATTGTAACTATGCAGCCCGTCAACTACAGTTTCACATCAGATAATGAGCTTTAGATCCCCTAAGGAAAAATTACACTCTTTCTCTATTATTATAGGAGAAGAAGACTTGTACAAACTTGTTAAATCATCTAAACCAGCAACATGTATGTTAGACCTATTCCTCTAAACTATTAAAAGATCTGCTTCCAGAAGTCATAGATCTATTTTGAACATTATTAATTCATCATTGTCATTAGGATATGTTCCCAAAACCTTTAAACTGGCTGTGAATTAAACCTCTCATTAGAAACCATCTTGATCCCAAGACAGTAAATTACAGACCAATCTCTAAATCTCCTTTTCTGTCAAGATACTAGAAAAGGTAGTATCCCCTCCACAACTGTATTCCTTTTTAGAAAAAATGGTGTCTGTGAGGATTTCCAATCAGGTTTTAGACGTACCATATGAGTACTGAGACTGCTCTCATTAGAGTTACCTAATGACCTGCTTCTATCATCTGATCGTGGTTTTATCTGCGTTATTAGTACTAATCAGATCTTAGCGCAGCGTTCGATGCTACTCGATCTAGCATTCTCTTGGATAGACTAGAAAACTATGTTGGCATTAGAGGAAGCGCCTTAGCATGGTTTATCATATCTATCTGGCGCTATCAGTTTGGCATTAAATGAGGAGGTATCATATCGATCAAAAGTGAAATATGGAGTTCCTCAAGGCTCGAATCACTGAAGCCGTTACTTTTTCAACCTTTACGCATATTACCTCTGGGAGATATTATCAGGGAGTCATGGTGTTAGCTTTCACTGCTATGCTGTTGATACTCAGCTCTATATTTCCAGCGCCAGCCTGGTGATACACACCAAATTGAAAATCTAACAGAATGCATAGTCGATATAAAAAGCTGGATGATGAGTAACTTCTTAATGTTAGGGTCCTGAAAAAACAGAGTGCGCTAATTGGGCCTAAAACCCACATATAATAATCTAGAACACAGCCTATCATGATGGCTGCTCTGTTAATTCTTCATCATCAGTTAGGAACCTAGGTGTGCTGTTTGACGCAATCTTTCCTTTGAAAATCATGTTTCTAGCATCTGTAAAACTGCGTTTCCATCTTAAAAATATATCTAGAATTACGACCTATGCTTTCAACCTCTAATGCGAAATATTATATTCATGCGTTTATGACCTCAAGGTTAGATTATTGCAATGCTTTATTGGTGCTTGGTTGTTCTGCGCTTAATAAACAAACTGGCTAGTCAAAACGCAGCAGCCCAGGTCCTTACTAGAACTAGGAAGTATGATCACATTAGCCCAGTTCTGTCAACATGCACAGCTCCTATCAAACATCGAATAGATTTTAAATCTATTAATTACCTATAAAGCCCTGAATGGTTTAGCTCCTCAATACTTGGCGAGCTCTTATCTGATATAGTCTGCCCGTCCGCTCACGTTCTCAAAACTCTGTACAGTAATACCTAGAATATCAAAAATCAACTCACGTAACAGATCATTTCTATTGTAGCACCTAAACTCTGGAACAATCTCTAACTCTGTTAGGGCTTGAACACACTCTGCCAGTTTAAATCTAGATTAAAGACACATCTTTTTAACTTAGCCTACACATAACACACCAACACACCTTTTATTATTCAAATCCGTTAAAGTTTTTAGGCTGCATTACTTAGATTTGCTGGAACGGGAACACTACTCTAAAATACGATGTACTTGTGACATCGTAAAAGAAATAGCATCTACGCTAATATTAGTCCTGTTTCTTTCTCAATCTGTTTTCACAGTTTGTATCCAGACTAGATGGTGGATCAGCACCCAGAGATTATGTTCATCAGAGACCAGAAAACCTAGATCGCCCGTCGACAGATCACCAGATCCTGATGCACACACACACGCACACACTAAGTCATTTACACTACCTGACACAGCTGCGTTTAAAATTGAACTGGAGGTTAAGTGCTGGGCGTCCGGTCAGAGAGGAAGACCCCAACTGAGTCTGGTTTCTCCCAAGGTTTTTTTTCTCCATTCTATATGCATGGGGTTTTGTTTCCTTGCCGCTGTCGCCTCTGGCTTGCTTGGTTGGGGACACTTAACTTCTAGTGACTATCGTTGAATTGACTACAGAGACCGTCTCTGCATTTAATAAGAAAATTGGTCACTCTCGTCACTATATCCCTGTCATTATAAGCAGGTTTATGGAAATCCCACTCTGCTTCCTTAGTCCCATCTTTTTTACAGTCCTAAGAACAGGTTTAGCTGATTTCAGCTTTTTGCCTGTAGAGTCGTTATGAGATGGACCAAACGATGATCAAGAAAGTCCCAGGAGCAGCTCGTTCGGGGCGCAATGATAGAAAGCATCCACTAATTCTGATTGTAGCAGTGATCCGGTATATTCTGATTCTCTGGTTGGATGGGTAACGTGCTGTCTGAATTTTGGCAGTTCTGCGTGAGAGGTTGGCTTTATTAAAGTCCCGGGAATGAATTAAAAAAACAAGTCGAATGGTGTTGTTGCTCAGTCTCTGTGATCAGATCGTGAGGAGTTTTGCCAAACCAGACTCACGTGCGCTTGCGAGAGGGATGTGAAACACACACCAGAATAAGCAGAGCAAAACTCCCGGCGGCGAGTAGAAAGGCTTGCAGTTATTGAGAAATTCGCTTCTACATCGATTTTATTACATCTTCTTTAACACAGTTACATCTAACACACCACCTTTCATTGTGGTAAAAGCACGATCCCGCCATACACCACGATTACCCGTTAATTCAGCGACCTGATCCGCTCCTAAACAGCTGAAAGCCAGCAGACTGTGCGCTGTCTGCAATTGCATCGTTTAGCCAGGTTTCCGTGAAACACAGAGCAGCAGAAGTTGAAATCCTGTTAGTCCAGGGTAAGCAGAAGAAGTTAAGTCATTTTTGTTAGGTAAAGAGCGGAGGTTCGCCGAGGTGAATGCTGGGCAACTTAGCGTTTTGGAGTCCGCGTTGTCTGAGTTTCTAAGCGGCGCGCCACGTTTCCACGTCTCTTGCGCAGCCTTGCGACTTTGGCTCCAGCACCGCTGCCCTTCTTCTTCCATGTTCAACAAGTCGGAATAATCAAAAGGACCGTTGAAATATTTTCGCGAGAGTGGTCTGCGAATGTTCAGCGAGTTCATCCCTGTTAAGCATGATGAGTGTTCATAAACAAAAAACAGGAAAAACTAACAAAAACAATCACGAGCACTTGAGAGTGAAGCACCCGAGAGCTGCCATTCGGCGGCGCCATCTTGAATCAGCAACCTGCCGCGTCCAGCTGTGTTCTCAGAAATTCTAGCCGTTTGATAATACCTAGAATATCAAAAAATCAACTGCAGGCGGCAGATCATTTTCCTATCTAGCACCTAAACTCTGGAGACAATCTACTAACTCTGTTCAGGGAAGCAGACACACTCACACCAGTTTAAATTCAAGGAGTTTTGTGCTGCATTACTTAGATTTGCTGGAGACAGAACACTACTCCTAAAATATATGATGTACTTGTGACGCCATTAAAAGGAGAAATAGCATCTCTTGCTTATCAACTTATTCCTGTCTCTTTCTCAATCTGTTTTCCACAGTTCCTTATCCAGATTAGATGGTGGATCAGCACATAGAACATTATGTTCATCAGAGACCAGACACCTAGATGTGCTCTGGATAGAATCCTGAATCCTAATGCACACACACATACACACTTGAGTGTAGCATAAACTATCTGACACCGCTGCATTTAAAATTGAACTACAGAAGTTAAATTGCTGAAATCCGGTCAGAGGAGAACTGGCTTTAACTTCAGGTCTGGTTTCTCCCAAGAGTTTTCTCCATTCTGTATGGATGGGGTTTTGTTCACTTTCACTGCCTCTGGCACTTTGTTGAGGACACTTAACTGTAGTGATTATTATGGGGTGAGTAAAGACCCGTCCTCTGCATTTAATAACAAATTGTTCACTCTGTCATTATACATCCCTGTCATTTGTATTCTAACTTCTACTTTATGCTGTACGAGTGCTTTGATGCAACCTTTGTTGTTAAAAGAAAGCGCTATATAAATAAAAATGATTGATTGATTGATTGATTGATATTATGGAAAAGATTAAGAACTTGGTAGAACTGTGTTCTGTTTGAAGGAGGTAAACCTCTTTTGAGTCTAAAGTATTCCAGCCAGGCCTTGACTGTCTGGAGCACGAAATAGTTTGGAAACTATTCTTGCCTGGCAAAATAAACATTAATCTTGATTAACTTATAATGTGTCTGAAATAACTTTTCTAGTAGGTTAACGCAGCGGCCTCTGAGGTTTTCTGCATTGTTGGCGTGCTAGGTGAGTCAGATCAGCGATCAATGGATGGAGCCAGGAGCACGTTTTGAGATCTCGACTTCTGTACAAACTGGCTTAGCATGCTATTACTTGCATAAGAAATTACTCTTTTTGAGTCTATTGAGAAACCAAGCTTGCATTAAGGTAAGCGATCTACGAGGGTAGCCTCTGACTAAGACCTGGACTAGCCTTTAGATGCCATTGAGTCGTTCAGCCAAACAAGGTCTCCTAAAGCGCCCCAGACTCCTTTATGAGCGATAAGTCCGAATCTAGGAAGTATTATAGTTAATTAATAGTCAATTGAATCACAACTAGAGGATCAGCAGTTACATTTCCATCATCTCTTTAAAATCACAAAGATTGGGATGAGATAAGGAAAATTATGTAGAAGGTCAAAATTAAAAATTGGAATGCAATTAATAAATACTAAATTGATTTTTAAAGAGGAAGCGCAAGGGAAAGACGAGCAACGTGTTAATCTTTTGACAGGGCCTCTGGATTCGTTCTTCAGGAAAAGGGGGCGCTTACAGTATCCCCCAGCCTGTGAAGGAAATTCATACTCAGAAACAGCCTGCATTCCAGATTTAAGTCCCTGCACAGCCAAGGACAGCTGATTCAGTAAGTCCTGAGTCTCTCCATCCTGAAAGAACAAAAGCTGATCAGCAAATAGCCCAGAAGGCAAAGACAAACAAAACATTTGCAAAGGTTAAGCTCTGGAGAGCAAACCTTTACTTCGAATCCCTATGCTTGTGTGTTCCAGACAAAGGACCTTCTGCCCCATACTCCAGAGACCATATCTGCGTGTTCCAGATTTTAGGACTCTTTGGTGCTCACGCACTTAAGATCAGGATCCTCCAGCACTGTGTGTTCTAGGCTGTTGAAATGGATTCTACTCCTTTCTCAACTGCCTTATTTACATCAACACAGTGGAAATCCACCCCTACGGACTGCAAACTTTATCACAGTGGATGTAAACCCAGGTTTCCAGCATGAGAGTTGGGTGCACTCTGACAAAGGAGGAGGCTAAAAGGTTATGACCTCTGTGTCAGTCACTAGAGCACCTCTTTTGAGATCCCAAGGGGGTGTGAGGTTTACCTTGCATAGCACCTACTCACGGCCTCCTTTACATTTGTTCTGTTCTAGATGCCTGCTCATTTGAAAGCATTGTATAATTAACATAAGGACATGAACGCCCAATTATCTTAACAGACTTTTCCAGGAAGTATTTTCCCTCCTGCTGAATGACCTGCCAAACTCACAATGTCTTTAGCGTGTATATTTATGATATAAAGTTTATAATTGTAATATTATTTTACATTTCTATAGTTTGAATAAAATGTTGCTTAAATTTTAAATGCTGCCATGCTGTATTTCAGCATTTACCAAACATATAAGTATGTTTTCCATGAATTAAATTGAATTGAATTAAATTAAATGCTTTTTGTATGTGTGGATTGCTGGAGATTTATATAGTTTTGGTCACTGTAACTTACATATGGGTAGCTTTCTCAGGTTGTAGAAGGAATGCTTCTCTAACTTACTGTTCAGAGAACTCCACAGACCTTGAATGGCTTCAAAAAAAGAATGGAGAAAATCCTGTACAACCTTGAGTTTTATTAAAAAATACAACACTATGTTGTTATGCAAATATACAAATAATGTTTTGTAGATGAAGCTGGATCACAAATGGTTGTCAGACATTCAACAAAACCCTTTAGAAACAAAAACATTTAGATGTAGATTTACTTGAGTGCATGCATTGTAAAGATTAAGAGAGTGTGATCATGTTACTTTCTGAATATTTTTATTTTTGTGGTTTCGTTTCCCTATAGTTAATTGAACTTTTTCTAGTTAATTAAAAAATTTAATCCAGGTAATTTACAACATTATATTCTACACTTATCTTCTAAACTATAAACTAAACACATGCTATTTAGCAGAAAAATAGCTACTGATGTCTGTTCAGACAATGACTTACTGCCCTAAAGAGTAAGTAATAGAAAGTAAAATTATAAAAAACAAAACAAAAAGCCCGTAACTAGCTATTATTTTTATGCTACTATGCTCTGAGTGACCACTTATTTTCAGCAGGGGCAATCCTCTAGGGTGCCACTGTACATACTGAGGCCGAGTCATTGGATTGTTGCATACCTCATGTCAAATCACACATACTGCTATCTCTAACATTAGCAGGATTTTTATAAGAAAATGTCCGGTCATGTTAATCTTGCTTGATATGTATAATATGTATCATTGCTACTTTGATTTCAGTGTGTGTACACACACACACACACAGAAAGTAAATCTCCAATAACAACTGCCTCCTGGTCTCTAAAAATGTACTTACATTCTTGAGATATTGACCATGATACGCAAAGGCATCTTCAGGAACTGTCATCAGGCTTGATTAAGCAGAACTACCTGAATTGAAAGATGATCACAACTACACACATAGATGTATGTATTATTTTAACTATGATTACAAATTTACCATACATATTGTTGTTACAACAATATTACTTATATGTACCTGGGTACACCTTTTAGTGAGAGCCTTAAAATAAGGCTATGCTAAGTACATATCATTGCAGTTTACTGTACTCTTAAAACTCAGACAACAGCAAATCAAATTTTTGAGAAAAAAAGGCAAACAGTGCATGGCAAAGTGAAAAAAATCCTTTACATTTAATACAAATTAATCATACGCTTCACGACACACCACAATAAATGCTATTTGATCCCATATTACTAAAAAAAACTGTACACTGCAAATCAGATGCATTATTGGAAGAAGCTAAATATTTTTGAAGCATAATAATACAGTCAGAACAATTGAAAAATCTTTAACATGCGTGAAATTATAATGCTGCCAATCAGATACCCCAGGCAACTCTATAGACTGTTTAGATATTTTAGTTTTTCATAATCAGAAGAAAATCCTTTAACTTTTATAAAAGGAAGCCAATCTTTTTAAAAGAAGGCTGACGTCAACCTCTTCTTTTTCCAGACCAGGTGGCTAGTACCATTGACTCATTGTAAGAATTTGTACACAGTTTAACCCTTCCAGTAACACAAATAATCCATGCCAAAAGCAGAGGCAAAATTCTGCAAAAGGCTAAAGTGCAAAAGCAAAGTACAATAACATTTGAGAACCTGAACTATAGCAGGCACTTTAAACAGGCTAAAGACAAAGGCCTTTAGACACAATGCCATTGAGGTCGTTCATGATAATCCGTTCAGCGATTACAAGTCTCTACGCATTAGCCTCTTAAACCGCGCATTGATGCGAAATTCAGTAACACAGTCTTTTGTCTTCAAGTTAAGGAATACGGCTGAGAAAGAAAACCAGGATGTGTATCAGTTTCATTTCTCCAGGAATAACGGACCCCAAATACTGATTCTGTCTATCAATCAAATAACATCTGACTTTGAATTTAAGATTGATCTCATTTAACCCATACGATGGCTTACTCGTTGTTTACATTAAATTTTTACATTTCTGCTCATGCTTGTAATTTGTGTAATTAGTTCTTGTTTGTTCAGAAGACTTTAATGAATTAATCTAATAAGCTGAGAACAAAGTACTAAAGTATACTTTCAGTAATGTGAATTAATGATTGCAGCACAGAATCCTGGGTTCCAAGCTAGTGATTTTGTGAACAATTGCACCACTGCACAAATGCCAGTCACTTACACCAACATCAGCGGAGTGTGTCCACAGAACTGAGGCCAGGTCACAGGGCAGGCCTGGCGCCTGAGGACATCCTATGCCCCCTTCTGGATATAATAATCATTTTTAAATAAATGATTTCTAAACATAATTCAATCTGGGAGTGTTTGGCTGGAATTAACACGCTTTCACGGTTCTATCGTACTTATTACTTTATTTAAAAAATTGTCATAGTTCCGTTGTCATTCTTGGTTAAAGCGGATTGATGCTAAGATTATAATGATTAACGTCTGATTTTTAAGCCACATTCGCAGATTGCAACCACTATATATTCATAACACATAAACTTAATAGTGAAGCACATAGTGATGTGATTCTGCAACTATTTCGTCCAAAAACAATTACACAAAATAACAATTTAATAATATTTACTTAAGACTACACACATTCCTTAAATATCATTATAACTGTACCAACAAAAAATATTTAATTAAAATTTTTTGAGACCCTTCTTGAATCAGGCATGCATTTTCTTTTTCTTTTTACTGTACAAATAAATGCCTTGCTAAGCTGAAAATCCTTTCAAAACATTAGAAAACATTATAGATCCCAATTGGAGACCAGTATGCATAAATTGTTATAATATATGTGTTAATAGAGCTATTGCCAATTATTGTGATCATTATTATTGTCTTACTTTTTCTTATATTATTTTAAAAATGCGAAAATTTTTCTAGACCTTTGAAAATGTAATATTTTAAGCAATTTGGTCACTTTGAACCTGGCCAATAAACTGGGTTCCTGCTCTGTCAGAATAATTATCCTTACTTTAGAAAACACTGCGGTCTGCAGTTTATTTTAAATCTTTCCATTTTCTCGAACAACGTACATTTCCTCTTCCCATCTGAGACAGGACATGTACAGGGCTAAGCGATTTCTGCATGTAAGTGCTTGTGATAGGAGTGCCTTGCACTCTCTGACACTTTCCCCAAATGTCTTTTTACTTCCGATATATTTTAAAAAAAGCGTTAAGTATATGCTTTATATTTAATCACAACATGTGGTATTAGCATTATATTGTTAGTCCTATTGGTTATTTTGGTTGCGGAACATTCAATTGCATCCCCTAGTCCAAACATTTAGAAGTTTGATGGTTTGCCATTGGAGGTGATCGCTTTAATCCTGTGAATCATGCTATCTTAAGCACGCCCCCAGCGGCAAACCAATCTTTGTCTAATCAGTATCTTGTCTGATCTCGGGTCAGCTTTGTCAATTTGTTAGACATTTTAAATTAAAAGGATCAATTATTAATAGTCTCTTGCATCACTATGTGACTCTCAATAAAACAAACCAACAAACAAACTACTCTAAATTGTATAGATAAACTCGATTACATTTATGTAGTAGTAGCTAGTGTTAACAGTCACTTAGCTGGATAACAGACCTTGTCAAGTGGATTTCGACCGAGGCAAGTAAAGAAGAAGATAACAACTTTAATTAAAACATCTAATTCAAACGCTGAAATTTCAGCAAAAAATTGGCTTAATACATTCAATTAATAATGGGCAATCAACAGTAACAACAAAGTAAGCATCAGTTGAGAAACACACAGCGGTATGCATTTATAAATTAAAATAAATTAAACTTTGTACTGAAAGAAACATAAAAATGTAACTTTATTTTTAGTAGTTTTTTTCAGTAATTCAATTTAAATTGTGGCTTTGTGTATGAAATAAATTAATTACACACAATTAAATGGGTTTATGTTTTTAGTTGTTTTAATTGTAATGATTTGATACATTTAATAAGCCACCAAATCAATAAATTAGACAAATGCAGTAGAACTTTCATGAACCGTGCACTCTGTGGCTCTCTCTAGCTGACCACGGAGAAGGCCTCTCGTATGTCTTTGTAGATGGCATTTCCCATAATTCCATTTATGTTTTCCAACGTCTAATGAAATATTAGCTAGATCGTTTAGGACTATCTAAATTGGAGGTGTTGTAATGCTATATTGAGTGGTTGTTCTGCCGGCTTGATAGAAGCAAACTTCAGCTAGAAGGTCAAAACACAACTAGAGTCCCTTACTAGAACTGATGCATGACCATATTAGCCCAGTTCTGTCAACACTGCACTGGCTCCTACTCAAACATCGAGATAGATTTAAAAAATCGTTAGGCCCTGAATGGTTTAGCTCCTCAATACTTAGAAGCGACCTATCACATTATAGTTCTGCCGTCCGCCGTTCTCAAATTTGATAGCCTAGAGACCAGAACACCTAGATGCGTAAGCGTGGACAGATCATAAGATCCTGATGCACACACAAGTCATTTACACTATCTGTACAGCTGCATTTTAAGATTGAACTGGAAGTTAGCGCTGGGTATCCGGTCCAGAGAGAAACTGGCCCCAACTGAGTCTGGTTTCTACTCCAAAGGTTTTTTTTTCTCCATTCTGTATGGATGGGGTTTGTTCCTCTTCACGCCTCTGGCTTGCTTTGTTAGGGACACTTAACTTTAAGTGATTGCTCGTCCGATTGTTTGCAGAACCGTCTCGTTTAATAACAAATTAGTAACTCTTTGCCATTATACATCCCCTGTCATTTACCATACTTCTACCCACCCACTTCTACCTTACTATACTGTACGGTGCTTTGATGCAACCTGTGTTGTTAAAAGTGCTATATGATAAAAATGATTGATTGTGAGGACTTGGGCCACATCCCTGTGGCACCTTTGTACTCAGGGGATGATGTTGACACCAAGTGTTCGAGAGAAAGTTTAAAGCCAGTCGCAGAGGGAGGAATTCAGACCAAGGTTCCTGAGTTTGGATACCCAGTCTCTGGAGGGTCACGTGGTGTTGAAGGCTGGAGCTTACAGGCTGCAAACAGCAGCTGATCGTAGTTTCCGGTTTTTATCGACATGGGTGAGAGTAGAGTGTAGCAAATCGGAGATACAGCGCCTCCTGTGGATCTGTTGGGAACGGTATGCAAACTGCAGCTGGTCTGTTTTTTCGGGATGGAAGAGCAGGATGTTGTAGCCCAATGAGCTTCCCCAAAGACCTTTACTAACTGCCGATTGTAAGTGCTACAGGTCGATAGTCAATCAGGCAAAGAGGGCTTTAGCTGTTCTTCGGTACAGAGAGCTTAAGTGACAGGATTTTTTTGCCATGTGAGGGCAAATAGATTGAGCAGGTGACTAGTTGAAGATGGAAGTAATCAACATTGGCGCCAGCTAATCGAGTGCAGCACCTTGCCAAAACCCGACTATCAGGGATTGACGTCTGGAACAGCAGCTTTCATGCGGTGTTCCACTTGTTTCAGCGCTCTCGCGATTCTCGTCCTTCGAGCGCGTGATTGCGCTTCCCTCATCGCTCACACTACCACTTCCACTTTGTTAGTAAAGCCATCATATGCACTCTCAAAGCGCCGTTATATTCAGATTCATCCGCCAAGTCAAGAGTCGGTTTCACCAAATTACAGGTCTGCATTCGGAAGTGCTGATCGCTCATGCATCCATTCCATATATTTTGGGAGTCATGTTCAGTTAGTGAGACTCCCACTCATTCTCTGTACCGTGTTTCGCTGCCTCACCACGCACCGAAGAGCAGCCAGCTGCTTAATATTCCTCAAATCCCGGAGCACTGAGCCCAGCATTATAACCGTGCATTCATTGCTGCACGGATGGGACTATCCACCCACAGCTTCTGCTGGAGAAAGTCTTTATTGTTGTGTGTGTAACTTCTTTCCAACTAGTGTACCGCAGCGAGGCCAGAGCGGAACATATCCAAGTCCACTTCATCCACGCTTTCTTGTAACACGGCTTCAGATTGGTTGACCACTGTTTCACTCACCCTCCTTTCCGGGCTTGTGGCCATCCTTTGTTTACTATTATTCTGGGATGAGGAACATGGCCGCATGGTCAGATTAACCAAAAGCCCGGTGCCAAAGTTGGGAAAGCTTTTATACCCGCTTCAACCAGACTGAGAATAACTGTGGTCCAGATATATGTTCCCCTCTTGTCATTTCAGTGATGTGCTGGGAAAAAGGATTTGGCATTACCTGTCTGAGCTTATTCTTGTTAAAGTCTCCAGCCACAGACGATGCAGCATCAGGTACTTGTTTACACAGCCACCTGTACATCATGTAGTTTAGCCTCGAGCGGTACTTTACCACTTAGTGAGGAGTGTAAACAGTAAGTGATAAAGGCAGATAAAATGGATGAGAGTAAGATTGTTCAAATGCTCGAGGTGTAGAGAGGCAGGAACACAACAGCATGTTGACACTTCCCAGGATCACACCCTACATGCAGCAGCCATCTTGAGGTATATAGTTAATACTCCAGGATTAACTTTTCTGAGGTAAAGACCTGACACACATCAGAAATCTGGGTATGTAGTGCATCTTCATTCGAGCTTTGGAAGTTCTCTGGACATAACTAATTTTCATCTAAAGCTTGTCTAGCTATCATCTTCTCTTCCCACGGTTCCCACTACACCGGACTGAACATCAGGCAAAGACAAAAACCCACAAGCAGCAGCAGCAAATCTCTATGCAGTGTTTGAGGAGACCTTCTTGTCTCTCAGAATCTCACTGTATAGACTAGCAGTCAATCGGCTTGCGACGGTACCACCAGTTTACTGAGGTGTTGAAAATCAAGCCCACTGGGACCAATAGAAGTGTGACTCCAAATGAAAATCTTATGGAAATCAAGGGTTTGCTCTATTCCCAAATGACCCATGTTGTCATACAGACTTTCCATAGCCACAGCTATATCAAGTCAGGAGGAAAGACAAGTTGTTAAGTTACACCTTCTCCAAGAGCTCTTTTACGATTGAGAACATCATCCTTTAGTTTAAGTTTTCTCCATTCTTGTAACAGCAAAAAGCTCTGGAAGCTCATCTCTTCAGGCAAAACAGTGTCTCTTATTCTAACTAAATTATCACTATAAAAAACTAACCATTTGAAGGTAGAATTTGCTTTAGGAGAAGCGATACAAAGGTGAACTGATGTATTATCAACAATCTTTTTCCTTTTGGGCTGTTGAATCATTTACCAGATCACTGTGACATCTTCTGGAGAGTTGCATCCAACTTTGCTGAGGTTAAAATGTAAGTAAGGGGTTGATTTCTGTGATCACCTTGAAACTAGTTCCATAAAGGTAGTTTGCAGAACTATTTGTTGGCTATCCACTCCAGGGCTAGGAATTTCAGCTTGTGGGCAGGATACTGGTCCTTGCTTCTGGATAATCCTGGACTGGCATATGTAATTACTCGCAACAATCCATCTTGCTCTTGATAGATGCACTTTGTAATAGACTTCAAATTGTGAGCAGCACCCAGAGACATTTATTTGTGAATATAAAGGGATTTAATCAACAAGCTATAGATAACATATAACACATTATCAAAACATGAATACATAGGATACAGGAAAATAAGGAAGAAAGAGAGAGAGAGAGAGAGAGAGAGAGACAGAGAGAGAGAGAAAGAGAAGAATGGCAGTATTTCACATCAATTAACTACAACCTAGTGAGAATCATCAAAGAATCAAAATTCACCTTAAAAAGGGGCTCAAACTTAAACACGCGTCCAACTAGTTCTAAAAGTTACTTGCATTTGTTTTTGTTGCTGCAAAATGAATCCTGATGCGGTATGGGTTCTTGATGATTTCTGACCTGTTTGAAAGAGATGGTCTTCATCCCTCCTGGGGTGGTGCCGCTCTTCTATCTAGAAATATGGCATATAGTCTTATAGCTCCAACATGACCAACTAGTGCCCAGGTCAGAAAGCAGACAGACCGGCTAAACAAACCGACCGATCTGCTAGCTGCCTCCTCACGTCACAGGAGGCAGTTAATTCTCAACACATAGAGACTCTTTCACCTAGATATCACACTATAGAGACTGTGTCTGTTCCCGACTTAGAATATGCAGAGAATCCAAACCTAATCAAAAGCAATAATTTAATTAATGTCCAACAAATTAAAACTACCTATAATTCAAATAAGCAAAAGCGATAAAACTTGGCTCAGCTAAATATTAGATCACTTTCCACAAAAAGCACTTTATGTATATGATTTGATCAATGATCAGAAGCTAGATTTGCTTTGTTTGACAGAAACCTAGCTAAAACCAGATGATTATATTACGCTAAATGAATCTACTTCCCCAAAATTATTTCTATAAAATGAGCCACGTTTAAAAGGTAGAGGGGGAGGTGTTGCTACAATTTATAACAATATTCTTAGTACTTCTCAGAGGGCAGGCTTTAAGTATAACTCATTTGAAGTTTTGGTGCTGCATATAACATTATCTACAGAATCGTGTGCTAGTGATAAATCTTCTGTCATGTTTGTACTGGCTACTACTATATAGGCCACCAGGGCACAGCACAGATTTCATTAAAGAATTTGCTGTTTTTCTAACTGAGTTAGTACTGGCCGCAGATAAAGTCTTAATTGTTGGCGATTTTAATATCCATGTTGATAATGAAAAAGACTCATTAGGATCAGCTTTCTTAGACATTTTGAACTCCGTTGGGGTTAGACAACACGTCTCTGGACCTACTCATTGTCAAAATCATACTCTAGATCTAATACTGTCACATGGAATGGATGTTAAAATGGTTGAAGTACTGCAGCAAAGTGATGACATTTCAGATCAGTCTTGTGTGAACTCTGTATAGTTAAACCTGTAAACTCTGCACCTATTACAAGTATGGTAGAACCATCACTTCCCACCACAAAAGAAAGCTTTCTAAAAAACCTTCCTGACTTATCTCAATTCCTTAACTCATCCAATACGATGCAAAAACTTGATGATATAACAGAAACTATGCACTCTCTTTTTTCTAGCACTTTAGATACAGTTGCTCCTTTGCACTTAAAAAGATAAAAAAAAACAATCTGACTCCATGGTATAATGACAACACACGCACCCTAAAGAGAGCAGCCAGGAAAATGGAGCGCAGGTGGAGAAAAACTAAATTAGAAGTATTTCGTATTGCCTGGCGAGAGAGCATGCTGTCATACAGAAAAGCATTGAAAATTGCAAGATCTGATTATTTTTCATCCCTTTTAGAAGAAAACAAACACAACGCCCGGTATTTATTCAGTACAGTAACTAAATTAACAAAAAATAAAGCATCAACAGGTGCTAATATTCCCCAAGAGTATAGCTGCAATGAGTTCATGAATTTCTTTACTTCTAAGATTGATACCATCAGAGATAAAATTGTTACTATGCAGCCGTCAACTACAGTTTCACATCAGATAGTGAGCTTTAGATCCCCTGAGGAACAATTACACTCTTTCTCTATTATAGGAGAAGAAGACTTGTACAAACTTGTTAAATCATCTAAACCAGCAACATGTATGTTAGACCCTGTTCCATCTAAACTATTAAAAGATCTGCTTCCAGAAGTCATAGATCCTATTTTGAACATTATTAATTCATCATTGTCATTAGGATATGTTCCCAAAACCTTCAACCTGCTGTAGTTAAACCTCTCATTAAGAAACCACATCTTGATCCCAAAGACTTAGTAAATTACAGACCAATCTCTAATCTCCCTTTTCTGTCAAAGATACTAGAAAAGGTAGTATCCTCACAACTGTAATGGTGTCTATGAGGATTTCCAATCAGGTTTTAGACCTGCCACATAGTACTGAGACTGCTCTCATTAGAGTTACTAATGACCTGCTTTTATCAGCTGATCATGGTTTTATCTCGTTATTAGTGCTATTAGATCTTAAGCGCAGCATTCGATACTATCGATCACAACATTATCTTGGATAGACTAGAAAACTATGTTGGCATTGGAGGAAGCGCCTTAGCATGGTTTAAATCATATCTATCTGACCGCTATCAGTTTGTGGCATTAAATGAGGAGGTATCATATCGATCAAAAGTGAAATATGGAGTTCCTCAAGGCTCAGTGCTAGGACCATTACTTTTCAACCTGTACATGTTACCTCTGGGAGATATTATCAGGAGTCATGGTGTTAGCTTTCACTGCTATGCTGATGATACGCAGCTCTATATTTCAGCGCAGCCTCGTGATACACCAAATTGAGAATCTAACAGAATGCATAGTCGATATAAAAGCTGGATGATGAGTAACTACTTAATGTTAAATTCTGAAAAAAAACAGAGGTGCTAATAATGGGACCTAAAAACCCCACATATAATAATCTAGAACACAGCCTATCACTTGATGGCTGCTCTGTTAATTCTTCATCATCAGTTAGGAACCTAGGTGTGCTGTTTGACCACAATCTTTCCTTCAAAAATCATGTTTCTAGCATCTGTAAAACTGCGTTTTCCATCTTAAAATATATCTAAATTACGACCTATGCTTTCAACCTCTAATGCAGAAATATTAATTCATGCGTTTATGACCTCGAGGTTAGATTATTGTAATGCTTTTTTGGGTGGTTGTTCTGCACGCTTAATAAACAAACTTCAGCTAGTCCAAAACGCAGCAGCCAGAGTCCTTACTAGAACTAGGAAGTATGATCATATTAGCCCGGTTCTGTCAACACTGCACTGGCTCCCTATCAAACATCGAGTAGATTTTAAAATCTTATTAATTACCTATAAAGCCCTGAATGGTTTAGCTCCTCAATACTTGAGCGAGCTCTTATCACATTATAGTCCTGCACGTCCGCTGCGTTCTCAAAACTCTGGCCATTTGATAATACCTAGAATATCAAAATCAACTGCGGGCAGCAGATCATTTTCCTATCTAGCACCTAAACTCTGGAACAATCTCCCTAACTCTGTTTGGGAAGCAGACACACTCTGCCAGTTTAAATCTAGATTAAAGACACATCTTTTTAACTTAGCCTACACATAACACACCAACACACCTTTTATTATTCAAATCCGTTAAAGGATTTTTAGGCTGCTTTACTTAGATTTGCTGGAACCGGGAACACTACTCCTACAATACGATGTACTTGTGACATCGTAAAAAGAATGGCATCTACGCTAATATTAGTCCTGTCTCTTTCTCAATCTGTTTTCACAGTTTGTATCCAGACTAGATGGTGGATCAGCACACAGAGATTATGTTCATCAGAGACCAGAACACCTAGATGCGCCCGTGGACAGATCACCAGATCCTGATGCACACACACACACCCACACGCACACACTAAGTCATTTACACTACCTGACACAGCTGCGTTTAAAATGCTGGGCGTCCGGTCAGAGGAGAACTGACCCCAACTGAGTCTGGTTTCTCCCAAGGTTTTTTTTCTCCATTCTGTATGCATGGGGTTTTGTTCCTTGCCGCTGTCGCCTCTGGCTTGCTTGGTTGGGGACACTTAACTTCTAGTGATTATCGTTGAATTGACTACAGAGACCGTCTCAGCATTTAATAAGAAATTGGTCACTCTCATCATTATACATCCCTGTCATTATACATCCCTGTCATTATACTGTACAGTGCTTTGATGCAACCTGTGTTGTTAAAAGCGCTATATAAATAAAAATGATTGATTGATTGATTTCTCTAGGTGTGAGCAGGAGTTTTCCTCTGGTTCCTCTTGAAAGTACGAGAGTCCACAGCGAGATGACAAAGTTATTTAAAAGTAAATAATAGAAGGTTGGACTCAAGAGTTGAGTCTGTAGAGTATCCGTCTCAAAGGAAGGAAGATTTTGAGCAAATGGTTGGTGTTAGGGATTTTTGATAGTTCCTGACACATCCACTGTTTGAGTGCAATTGCCAATCAGAGGCATGGATTTTGAGCGGGAGAAAGTTTCTTTGTTTGCTTTTTATGGGCCATTGGCATCTTTATTGCTGGTCTGGAGAGTTCAAAACACAGTAAAAATTGTATAATTCACTTCATGATTCTATATAACGAGAGGATCATTTTGATACCAGAGAAAGAACCCTCTAGAAGATATCAAAGTAGAGATACGCTCATAGACATGAATATAGGTATTTAGGGTCTAACTTTTAACTTGAGTTGTAATTAGGATAATATGTACATATGAACATATGTACAACACAAAATATATATGAGGTATATTAATAACTGTTTAATCATGGCTTAAAATAAAGAAAATGTCCTTATGTGTGTGCATGATGCGTATTGAAATTGTGTGGCCAGACCATATCTCTAGTAAATCCATAGGTGAATGGCACAGGGGTTTGTTACTCCTTGTTGGTATGTTTTTGGGGCTTTGATGTAAGAACTAGAGAGCAAATCTGTTTAGCATCTCTGTGATAATGGGGAACCATGGGCAATTTAACACCCACAAAGATGATATGAGGTCCAGGTCTGTAATTTATCTGCAAATGTTAAAAGGCTAAAAGGGTCCTTCAAGACAATGACCAAACGAGCATCTTGATCTTAGCCAGACGCAACAATGGTGAGGCAGGTTTAACAAGCAACTGGCAACTATCAAATCTTTAGGAAAAGGTGAAAAGGAAGGAGGCTTCATCACTGCGCATTTCTCAGGTACTTGTCTTCTTACACTCACCACTCCCTCCAGAACAACATTTTGACCCGCAGGGACAAATAGTAGGGGTAAGATCAGGAAGGCTAACAATCAGAGCTATGATACTTTATGCTACTTTAACTTTCTACTGGCATCTGTGTTTGATTGTCTTAACAGCCCTTCAGCGTCTGACCCAAGTCTTTGGGGAATGTGATTTTCACCTCAACATACCCCAGGTAAGGTACATTTATACATTTGCATTTGCTGCTTCTACTTCCAGCAGGTTATCCAAGGATGTTATGTTTAATCCAGGCAGGACAGATTGTCCCACAGGGCTTGGCGCTCTTTCATCTGCTTTCTTTTATCGGTCACCAGTGATGGGTTTGGATAATTTTTTTCTCAAATTGAAGCAACATGTCCATCCTTACCATCGAAAGCAATAGCCTGGCTTGGGCCTGAAAGGCTCTTTGTGCTCAGCTTTAAGAGGGTTTTCCCTGGGAAACTGTATGTTAGTTTGTTTCTGCTTGCTTGAGTTACTTTTTGGCTCTGGGTTCTGTTGGGCTCTGAGTTTTGTCATCTGACTCTTACCTTAGATCAAGGGGGTTGGCAGTGACAATGTGGGAACTGGCTCTCTATCTATGTGTGTCTCATGCGGCTTTCTTTGGCAAAATGTTTGTTCTCTTTACTGCGCAGCTGCAAGAGTAGCTCTGAGAAAGGAGGTTTATTTCTCTTATGCTCAGGCTAAAGATTTGCTAATAATGTGTCATCCGAACATCCACAACAGAATTGTTTCAGAAGTTGTCGGTCAGCTTCTTCAGCAGGAATACCACCTTGCTTTATCACTTTAAGAAGGTAAGTGTACAACTGTTGTAAGTACAAGGAAGATTTCTCATCTGCATTCAAAATCATCACCATCTTCCACAATGTTGAAAGCTGAATTCAAGACTTCAAGGTAAGCAGCAAGTAAGGCTTTGACACCTAACTACTATACCATCTTGTAGGATCTTGAAGTAGTAACACTGTTCCGCCAGGTGTCATAATCGACTTGACCACTAGGATGGGGATTCTGCCTGAGAAGACTCCTAACCTGAAGGATGCACTAGATGGAGCAACTACATCACTTCTCAGAATATGCTCTCACGACCATTCCCTAGACTTGAGGTGGGTTGACATCACTTACATCAAGAGTGGGTGAGAAACTTCCTGTAATTACTCAGTGGGCGGTATCAGAATTTTGTTCTCCTTCTGAACACTCAGCTTGCTGAGGAATGTCAGTTGAGGAAGGATCAGTCCTTTGAGATGATTCAAGATCATTTGCTTCATTCAGTTTTTTTATCAGCAGAAGCAGTGGTTGAGAGAAGATGCTCTTTCAAGAGTTCTTCAAAAGTTCTTCCACTGACCTTTGCTATCTTCAGTTCAGCAAAGTAATGGGTGGTAGCCTGTTCAGTGACGGCTGAAGCACAGATACTTGATAGAAGCCTGATGTAGTAAACAACATTGCGTGATCTCTTGAAAGTATAAGACAACAAGGGTTTGAGAGTCACCAATGCAGAATAACTGCTGTACACTACTATGACATCCCTATGGTAAGGTGATTTGGGATCATCTATGCAAAGATGTCTACAAATACAACCATACTGGTTTAGAAAATCAGTTAAATCTTTGTCAAGTTCTGTATTTATCAGCCCTCTAATTATGAGTTTTCAACTGCAACATTTTCAAGCTCAACTACTTCCATGTTGACACTATTTACACTACTACCAAATTGAAGCTGTTGTATCTAGTCTCTTGTATCTCTGAGAATTCTGGACTCACATAAAAGGAAATTAAAAAAGTTTTTTTATAATGCCATCCGGGCTGGCTCACCCCTATCTGTAAAGCACTTTTAGTGCACTGTAGTGACAATTAGTTTCTCAGTAATGGACCAGTCGAACTACTAGGTTCACTACAGGAGGGAAAAATTAGATAAAGCACTATAGTAAAACACAGACCAGGAAAATGATGTAGTGAAGTAGTCTTTTATTTTCGAGTAAAGGTGAAATTAATGAAAATATAGATCGAAATAACAAAAGAAAACAAATAATATATATTCAAGGAAATGATCCCTTTTTTTCCCCTTTTGAATTTGTATTAAGTTTTGCGCTCCTTTCAAATACTTGAGTTTAATAATTTTATTGTACTATACTTTGTATTTTATAATCAACTTTTTTATTTATTTATTTATTTTTGGAGCTTTACTTATCGTGATACTTGTTTGAATTAGAACCTCTGACCCACAACAAAGAAAACAAATTACAATAGATCACAGAAAATTAATCGATTAAGTTTCAGTGCATGAGAAGTTCTCAGTCCATAGAATAAATGTAAACGTGGAAGAAAACAAAAAACTGTCCTTGTAAAGGTATGTCTCTTTGTGTTTGTAGTGCAAATGTTAATATAGTGCAACAGTTAATGTTGATGATCAGTGTTGAGGTAGCTTGGTCCATTCCACTTGATGGATAAAGGGATTTTTAGCGATTATCGTCAAATTGATTACAGAGACAGTCTCTGCAGTTAATAACAAATTGTCTCGTCATTATAACATTCCTGTCATTGTATGCTTCTATTTTATACAGTTCAGTGGTTTGACACAATCTGTATTGTTAAAAGCGCTATATAAATAAAAGTGACTGATTGATTGATTGATAAGGCACCAGTCACGTGATGAATAGCAGGAATTTCTTCTAGCTGTTTCTCTCAGGGTTCTGTGGAATTGGGTGTCTCGCCATCTCAGGGTCACAATTAGATTCCATCTCGGAAAAAGAAACTTGACCTGTTTATACAAACAGTGTCACAATATCACAGAAAATTAATATGACTGTTAAAACTCATATTTTTATACCCTCAAACTGGTCAAAAAGATACTATTTAAGCACTTTTGTCACTTAGAACAAATCAAACCAATTACAAAGATGTTATTCGTTTGCTGATTATAATTTTTAAGCCCTTTGAAAATATAATACATAGTTACAATACATTATACAAGACTGAACTGAACACTAAACACATAAAAAAATGCTTCAAAACATTAACACAATATTTCAAAACTTCTTTTGAGAAAGTTGAACATTGTAATACTCTGAAACTCACTAAAACCCAGGGGATTTCAACAACTAATCAGCTGCATCGGATCTTATAAAAATATCTTAAAGGAATAGTTCCTTTGTGTTCGGCAGAACAAAGAAATTCATACAGGTTAACGTACGCAATGTACACTGGATGATGTCCAAAATGTTATTTACCAAATGAAGGCTTGTCAAGACCTTTTTATGTTTTTCAGACAAAATAGTCAATATACAATATACAAATCAAACTTATTCTCAAAATATACCATTATATACAAAATATTATAGGTTCTGGTACTCTGAAACTGTGATTCTCCCATCTCCCAAACTATTGAATTTTTACAAAAATACATACTCAATATATACAGAATATCACAGACCAAATTGCTCCAGTTCAACAGGATAATGAAATATTCTATTTATTTCAAACATTCAATCTAAGGTATAGAACAAAATTATCCTCAAATGGAAAGATCAAAATTGTTCAATTATTAATACACTCATTAGTACCTGGGGAAATTAACATCATCTGCACATAGTAAAATTGATTCTAAAACTAGTCCCCTTTTTAACCCCTACATACCTTACGTATCTTTTACGTACCTTGAGTCCATACCTTACGTATCTTAACATAAATTAATATAACTTGTGTAGCTTATAACTTATCATAAATATTACATTAAATATTACAAATTTTACAAATTTAGCTGAAAATATCTTCTTAATAATATTGTATGGTTTCAGAAAGCAGAAATGCATCCAGCTACAGTACACTTTCACAGTATGATGATTATTTTTATTTTAGGTGCACTATTAAAGCTACATATATATTTTCATTAAGCATATAATTATTGTCATGAATTGGGAATATGATATAAATAATAGTTATGACTTAAATATAAACTTAATAGATGAATTGATACAAGCCGAAGTCAGAGCTTGCATGGTATGCAAAAACAGAGCTATTGCTTTACAGAGGTCTTGAGGCAATTAAAGTGTGATTCTGGTTACTGCCTGAGTAAATGGAGCAGTTCTTTAAAGTGGTATGTCTAAACAAAATTGTGGGGATTTATTTGTGGCCAAATCAAACAAACATCTCACCTGTTTTTGCTATAGAAAGGAAAATGTTGCCTCTATAATTTGTTTACACAGACTACAGCTACAACTCTAAATGGCAAAGAAAACATAATTTATAATGCTGTCAAGTTGTTGCTTATAAAAGTATATAAAGATATTGTTTATGGTCCAATTTTTACTTGTCAGAAATGGCCACTGATAGGTGTTTAAACAATGGGCTAATTCACATTCCAAAACTGGAACAGGTATACAGACATAAAGGAAAAGACCACCCTGATAAATTAAATAAACTCTGTGACAGTGAACAGACCGTTACTTTACACCGCAATACTTGTTGGCTCACCTCAGCCTCAATCCAAATAATTACACCACATTACAGCAGACACATGTATGCAAACCTCAGTCTTAAAAAAAAACACTTGCTCAATTTGCCTTTCAAGGTGCAAAACCATAAAAAGCAAACTAGGGAAATGAGTTGGTTTGGACAAAAGTATGCCATTAGTAGTACCAAGTGCATCAAACATCACATAAATGTATCCTGGTACCTGGAAAAAGTGTCTTGTTTGACCCAAACAAAAAAAAAACTTCCAGGAATTATAGGAATTATTTTTGTGTTCTAAGTTATATTTATCTGTCCATCTCCTTTCATGCGAGCATTCTGAGGAGGAAGGAATGTTGCGCTCCAAAGTGAGGCGGCAGCCTCAATTGGCGCACTGATTTGGCGGTAATTTCATGTGATGGTGCCTGATGAGGCGAGATGGAAGAAAAATAGATAATGTGATCAAGACTGGATAGACGAGCCATGGAGGAATGTTCCTGGATGGCTAAACAAACCCACGGAGTGTGTGGATTAGAGCATGGCATTAGGCACTATCAACAGAAGAGAAGAGGGCACTAATGTCATACTAACCAGTAAATGTGAGTATTGAACTTTTAAAAAACTAGACCTCTGCAGTAATTTTTTGTGAAGTATATTTGAAAATAAAAGTGATGTGTGATTTTATCAGTTAAAAGTGAAGTATATCAATTCTGCACGTTTTTAGGACATTTTGATACCCCACTATACTTGGAACACAAATAAATTAGTAAAAAATGTCTGATCAAAGAGTATTATAAAGAATGTTAAAAAAAACAAAATGATCATCACTTAGGTTTAATCCAAAATTGAAGACAACACTGCTTTTTAGTAAACAGCTATACATTGAACGTCAATATATAGAAAAGCTAAATTTCTTTCTTTTTCTTTCTTTCTAATAAGAACCTTTAGACATTAATAGAAAGTTTGATTATTAGTACAACTAAGCCACTATGAGTGTTCTAAATGAATAACTTTGGTGGGATGGTGCCGATTTACTGAGCTGAGGATAAGAGATTGAAATTTACCTTCAGTATCTCAAACTCAACATCTCAAGACCTCCCTTTCTAATCTCTTAGTATAGACAACAAGAGGGCTGATCAGAGCCGTCTTCCACCATGGACCACAAATTTGCACAGGGGCCCTGCACAATAAATAATAAACAGTATTGCAATGGCCTGATGTCCTCCTCTCACAGTGAATAAACTGGGACCCTACATGTGCATTTAAATAGAGCAGAAAGCATCTATCTATCTATCTATCTATCTATCTATCTATCTATCTATCTATCTATCTATCTATCTATCCAAGAAATGTCATGGAATTTATTTTTAATGTTAAGCTAACATGTACATTACAGGCCTAAGTGTAGTGTCACACTGTAAGTGTAAAAACTGTTCTGGATCTGCTGATTGTCCATGTATGTTGAACAACACGAGAATTATAGTGTTCAATTATAGTATGAAATTGTTTATATTTAGAAATTGTTCACTATTTTTTGGTTAAAATTAAATAACATTCTATTGTTGCCTAATAATATGTAGTTTTCCCTTTAATTGTCAATTTGTGCATGTTCAGATAATTCTCTAAACTGGAATGCACACACACACGAAACAAAACATAAACGAAATAAATAAATAAATGCAATAAAAGAAACAGCACAGAGGAAAATAAAAGAATACTTACAAGAATTCTGTCATTGGGGGAAGTGTTGGAATAACGTCTATGCCCATGCATGAGACGGCGAAGGCTTTCCATTGCGAACACTCGCAGTTATGAGGACATGAATTCGTATATCCGATCAGACATACAACTGTCATTATCAACATCAACAGAACATTTGTCGCCATGACATATAAAGAATACATTTTTTTCTTCCGCTGGAAAATTGAAGTCTCTTCACTCGGTTTTGGACCGTAAAACAGTGACACAAACATTGACGAGCACTTTAAAAGCTCAAACTTGATTGAGAGTGAGAGTCAGTCAGAGTTAGCGAGAGTAAGAGAGGCTGTGAGGGAGGCGGACGGCTGATGCGCCCTTGCGGTTTCTATGGGAACTGAATAGTTGTGAGCAACATCTCTCATTTATCTCTTTTACTATGATTAGTCTTCTAAGGAAAAACACACACACACACACACACACACACACACACACACACACACACACACACACACACATATATATATATATATATATATATATATATATATATATATATATATATATATATATATATATATATATATATATATCTTATGAGTTCTATGATCTTTACCTATTTTTTATATAACTAAACATAAATATTTAACAAGGAGTTGTTGAAACAACAGGCGCGGCACTGGTGTCAAAACTACAACTCCCATGATTCAAAGCGTTTGTTGTTTTCCTGTTAGGCGGCCAGTTTAAGTTGCCATAGCAGGCGATGGCTGTGCCTTACATTGATCACACACGATAACCGTCATACTGCTGGCCACATGGGTAAGGGTAGTTTTATGTAGGTTTTTGTAGTTTTGCAATTTTGTGATTTGGCAATATAGTATACATACGGACACGGATCTTTAACAAAGAAAACCTGTAAGCAAGAGGCTAACTAGCTTAATACTTTAACATAAACTCTGTGCTAAGTCTAACGTATACATCTTTGTTTACATAAAATTTACTATTTTATTAATTAGGCCAGTGGTAATCAGACTTAATAATTAAGCGGAATACTTTCTCGCCAGTTGTAACTATACACATCTATCAGCTAACGTTAGGAAACAGATAATGTAAGTGTCATGACTGGCGAAGTTGGTTTCTGATTTCAAATTAGTGATGCCTCTCTTTTTCTTTCTTTTCTTTTCTTTTCTTTTCTTTTCTTTTCTTTTTTTATCTCTTAGCTCATGTCAGCATGGACTCCTTCAGTGAATCTGACACCAATGACAGACCCACGGGGCATCGATCGCGGGTCAGAAAGCGCCGAACGAGGCCTGACAGCGCATTTCCCAGGGACACTCATGTATCGGACATATCGGACAAAATAGGCACTTTAGCAAACACTCTACAAGTAAGCTGGTTTATTCATTGCATGTGAAAGTAGGCTCTGCTGTGTAGGTCAGGGATCGCTGGTGTCTTTTAACATGCAAGCTGGTGCTTTTGTGCAGGATACAAGCCGAAATCTAAACAAAGTAGATCGGATGTTGGGACAATATAAGGATCACACAGATGACCAAGCTGAAGCCATAGCAACAGTGAGTATTAGTACACAAAATGGTATGGGATTGTCTCTGATTTCAGATAAGGGTGTTGTTTTGAGAGCATGCTCTGTGTACTAGCTTAGGAGAGCTTAGAGGAGTCCATCCAGCATCTACAGGCGCAGCAGCTAAGAAGATCCACTGGTGGGTGGAGCACCTCCCTCTCCACACTGCACACCAGTGACCTGGAAGATGGCAGCGCCACAGGTACTAAACAAGCTATAGTTTGTTTGATTAAATTAGTGGGCGCTTGTCAGTAGATTTATTTTTGTAATGTTTTGTATAGTTTACAGGTACACATTATTTGTAATAGATAATTTAATACATTATGCATAGCATATGGGTAGTTGATTATCAAAATCAGTAACATATGTAACAATTTTAGCAACTTCAGTTTCATATGGTTAAATTTATTCTGACCAATTTATTCAGATTTTTAGGTATTGGTTTCTCATAGTAGCATACATTTAAATCATAATAAACATACTTACAATCACACATAAAACACCTCAATACCATGCTAAAATTATAAGTATATGATTTTCAATGTAGCCTTTAGTCTAAAAACGTTCAGTATAAATGCACTCATGCTATAACTTAATCATTAATCACAAATACAATTATATACCTTTACTCCTGTAATAAAATACAATCTGAATATTACACATTTCTGCCATAATACCAAGGTGTAGTGAGTGTCACTATAGTAAATCCATGGCAAATAATAGTGATGTGTAGATTGAAGAGCCTTTTGACTGTCTTGTTGCACACATTTCTCATCTTTACTTTTTTTTTTTTTTTTTTTACTGTTATTTAGCTCTCATTTGACCAAGTAAACTCATCTGCTCTAGTGAGCTTGTGCTGTGCGGAACTTTGAACTTAGTGAATAAATGGTCCATGTCCATTCCACTTTTAGCCCATAAACATTATATCGAACATTTATCAAACTCTTTATATCATTTTATTGAGGAAAATTATATTGTGATAGTTATCGTTATTGAATTATAGCCCATCCCCACATGCAATATATAACAATATTACACTGTTTGAATACTCTATATCCCATAATTCATTGTTGTTATCTTTTTGTAGGTTTTTATTGTAATATATAAGCTAAGGCATTTTACACAGAGTTGTATTTAACTTACTTCTTTTAAGAGGCAATTGCTGTGACTCATTTTGATTTTACAAAATGGGTTCTGATGTTTGGCTTTGTAAAGTTGCTTTGAAACAGTGTTCTATAAAGCACTATAGAAATAAATGTGACTTGACTTGTCTTGACAATGACCTATGTGCCCAACAAATGCATTGTCTGGAGGCACAGCCTCAAAATGAGACACAGACAATATCTGTAAGCAGTATGTAAGTTCCAGATCTCTCTCTTGCCTTGTAGATATCAGACGCCACCTACCCACATCCCTTCTAAGAGATTATGGCAGTGCAGGCACAGACAACAGAAGACGGTCTAGATCTGTCGCTGTGCATTTCACAGACTCCACTCAAGCTGACGAGCAGGTATGACTTTTCATTCGGAGACCCAGATTTGTTTTAATTGCAGGATAGGGTTTGTGCTGCACTGGATATTCAGCAAGATGGTGTGTTATTCAATGCAGCAATGTTTAGGTGACATATTCTGAAAAAATTTTTTCCAGGTTTTAGGTGCTAAAATCAGGTCCTGGTGCATCTATCAACTAGGCAAACATGAAAAGATGAACTCAGTAACTTTGTTTTAGTAAGCCTTTTCTGCAAGCCTCTGAAAAAGCGAACGTGTCTTATCTCAGTCCCCTTGTGACGTTGCAAAGGGATCTCATAATATTATAGCTGCTTAATCTGTAAGTTTCCACTAAAAGTGCATTATTTTGATTTTGCAAGTAAAAGCGGTGTGCCAGTTCAAAGGCCATGGTAAAAGTTTGCGCAAAACTTACTAACAGAGCCTCAGAAGAGACAAGAGCAGTGGATTTATTTATTTATTTATTTACTGTAACTTATTGCTGCTGCCACACAAATCTGATATAAACCTGTGATTTATTTTCATTTATTTACATAGAGTTTACCTTCGCAGACATAATTAACTGACTGTTTTTGTAACGTGTTTTTAATGTAACCTTGTGTGTGAATGAGATTCATAACACATCAGAAGTTTAAACTAATATGGTTTAAAATGCATAAATTCTGCATGATAAACATGACCATCAGAATCAAAGCAGATGTTTTAGCAGGTACCAGCTGTAATGTTACAGATTTATTCTGGAAAAGGGAGCGAGCAGTAGTAGTTCATTTGCATTTAAAAAGAAAGACACGAAATTCAGCTTTTTTCCTCTTCCAGTCAAAATAGGCATTTTCAAAATAATATTAATGATCTATGGGGCATTTTGAGCTGAAAATTCACACACATTCTAGGGACACGGGAATCTTAAATTACATATTGTAAAAAGGGGCATAATATGTCTCCTTTAATATATTGTATAATGGAGTCATGCTTGTTTTTTTTTTTAAAGCCATGTTAATCAGACTTTCTCAAATTGTTTTAGTGTTGTCACGGTACCAACTAGGTTTGCCATAACAAGCCGTAACACTGGTAATGTCACTTGTCCACTGTGACACTGTGCCACTATGTTGTTTAGATTTTTTATTGCTAATAAAAATCAATTAGTTCAGTGAGAACTAAATGTAATTAGTGAAATAAATAAACATATTGATGATATTCTTATTATATGACGAGCACATGTATACACATTACTGTTTTAATTTGTATTAGTCAGTTATCATTGACACATTGTATGGTTTGTGTAAATACTCTAGCGCTATCCTGCTTGTTTGGTCTTTTACTTTGCAAAATTCCAGTGTCTCGCTTTTGCTAGATGCTTAATAATAATCTCTGTGTTTCTTAGATTCATTCATTGCATCAGTCCCTCAGAGACTTGCAGAGTGATCAGCTTCTGATTGGTGATGACATTGATAGAGAGATCAGGAGAAGAAACAGGTATTTTAATGTTTCAACCTGTCCAAAAGCTTCTTGGTTATTTCTGATAATAAATAGCTTGTGTGAAATTGCACACATACTGTATACACTGTTTTGTTCTTTCTACACCTCAAAAGAATTGATATGGAAACCAAGAAAACACTGGAGAATCTTGCAGGCCACATAAAGGCATCACAGAAAGAAGAACCTGTAAGTGCTGCTAATGTTACATAGCATGTTGCGTTCACTTTTTTCTTTTAGTTACTTGCTGCCTGTGACCAGTTTTTTGCTTTATGTCATAATGCAGTTGTTGTGCTTGGCTTAAATTAGAACATATTTTCTGTTTTGCTGTAGAATATATTTTATAAGGAGACCTGTTATTCAGAACATGATATACAGAATAACAGCACCTTGCTCCAGCTGAGTGGGGCTGGTTTAATGAAGGTCCAGTACCACAGTAGTGTCAGTTTTGCCCTGTGATATGTGTCTTAGGTTTCATTACGGGTGGAGAGACGTTTACAGGAGATTGAAGATGAGATGCGCTCAAGGATTTCTGAAAGACATCACAGAGAGAAGCCAAAAAGCATGTCTGGTGAACTGCAGGAGGTAGAATATTAAAATAATGCTAATAATTTAGAGAGATCATGTCATTACAGATCAATATTTTCTTTTTCTTAAGTTGAAAGTAGTTGATATACCTTGCAAATATACTGTAACTTCAGAACTCTGAGCTCCCTCTCAAGTTCAGAAGGACTTTTCAAGTAGAACCTGTTAAATCTTTGCGAAGACTCTTATTGTTATGTATTAGAAAAATATTTTTATATACACACAAATTTTATACACGCATGCACACACACACACACACACACTCACACACACACAATAGTGTGATCCGACAGTAGATTAAGAGCAGGATCATGCTGTGCTCCTACCAGTAGGGTGCAGTATCTGCCTGTGTTTGTCATCCATTAACAGTTGCCCTATTTATCAGAGAGGTGCCTGATGAATGGAGCCTAATTTGCATCTTCTGTACATTCCAGTTTGCTAATGAAATGCAGTATGCCTTAGGCCTAGAGAAATAATGCATTTGTTGTGAAATTACAAGAAACAAACAAGACAAGCAAATCAGGACAGATAAACAAATACTTAGTCACCAAAAGTGCTGTTAAGAAAACATTGCTACCGCTCTTTTACACACCCATATAATCTAGACAACTGTTCAAGCGTGAATGATGTCACTGCAGCATTTCAAGTAATTTTACATTAAGGAATGCTTTATCAAAACTTATACCTAACATAAAGACAATGATTTAATGGCATCAGTTCCATTGTTTGTTGCTGGGCGGCACCTTAATGTGATATTATTTGAGTTGTGGTCTGGCTATAATAAAATTAATCATATTAATTATGTTTCCTCTTCTATAATTATGCAGCTCACTTATTTTTTGTCATTCTGATGATAAATAGCATTCCAGCTGTTTCTTACAAAAACTCATCCAGCAAATTAATTTTGTGTTCCATATGCATGCTGGAATCACACATGCTGTGTTTTTGCATTAAATGGTAACAGTATGTGGTACATAATATATTTAGTTACCATTACAACTTTTATAAAGTTTGCCCAGTTAATTTTAAATCTTAGCTAGTACATTCCATATAAATGCAATCAGTGGTCTACTGAACACTAATAAGTGGTGCTTTTAAGGCAAGCATTATATTTTAACTGATAATTTTAAGGGTTATGGAACAAACCCTTTGGGTTTAATTAGTTCCATTCATTGTATAGTATAAGCAGTTTAATTTTAGTAGTGTTTACACATGGTAGCACTTTACAATAAGGTGTCATTTGTTAACATTAGTTCCTATATTAACTAACATGAAAAAAACATGAACAATACATTTATTGCAATATTTATTAATCTTTGTTAATGTTAGGTAGTTAATAACAAACAATCATTCATTGTTGGTTAATGTTAGCTCACAGTGGATTACTAATGCTAACTAATGTTAACAAACACAACTTGTGATTTTTAATAATGCATTGTAAATGCTGAAATTAGTTTTAACTAAGATTAATAAATGCTCTAGAGGTATTGTTTATTTTTAGTCAATGTTAACTAATGTTGCCTAATAAACCTTATTGTAAAGTTTTACCTTACACTTTTTGTGCTTTATACAAGAAAGAGGTTGAGGAAATGTTTTTGCATTACATTGTCCAATAATAAACTTTATTTGCCATTTATTACTAAATACATGTTATTTTTGTGTGGACATTACACTCATATTTTTTATAGATTCCTTTTTTAATAAAATAATTAAGTATATTTTCAGTGTGGTGTTGATGCCAATACATTTGCAAACCTGCTGCCCATGTTATTACATGTGCATTATACTAAAAGAGTTGAATTGAGTCATTGAGAATTGAGTCAGTCAGTAACCACATTGTACTGACATAAAAACACATGTGCTCAATTTCCTGCAAGGGATTAAGAAAATCCTCCGTCCTTCCGTTCGTACATCTGTTAGTGCTAGTTAGTGGAGTAGGGGAGGTTAACGAAAGTCTGTTAATCTTTTTTTTTTCATGTACTCTGCTGTACTCTTTGTCCTTAAAGGCTTTGAGAAGACATGACTCCCAAACCCCAGAGGCTGATGAGAACTTCAGAAATAGACTGCAGAGATCAGAGAATGAGAGAAGCAAGGTGTGTGTGTCTCTGATATTGAGTTGAAGTGCACAAAAGGCATAAACATATTATTACATATATCTCTCATAGTTTCTCATATGGTATTCATATTTTGTAAGCAGTCATTACAATTAATAGGGTTCTAGTTTGAAACTAAACATATAAGCTTTTGTGTTTTCATAAAAAAATTAAAATAAATAATAGTAATAATGCATGTAGAATGGAATGAAATGGAATGCATTTGTTGGACATTCTCTTGATGGAACTCTCACCTCATCATATACATGGATTAAATGTGAAAACTGTCAATTTATGACGTTCAGCTTTTAAAGTTGCATTATCTTTTCTAATACCTTTGTAAAAATAATTGTATTTCTAATTTATTTTTGAAGTCTACAAGGGGTGGGTTAGGTGGAGTGGGTTCTAAATTTGCACAGTTGCTTTTTGTCTTATATTATGTGACTTATATTATTTTATATAATATTATTATATAAAATTGAATGCATGCATCATCTTTGATCCTATTACAGTGACCATAGTAATATACTTCAATTAAGAAGCTATTATAGAAGTTACAATTATTTTTGTACCCCACTATTTAGTAATATTTTATATAAAAGCATAATTCGAAAAAAACAAGCAAACAATAATTTTGATTGTTTTTAATTTCTAAATGTAAAAAAATATTATAATAAGAATAATAATGTTATTGGTAATTTTGTATGTTTTTTTTGGTAGAACACTCTTTGCTGTGCTTTAGGAGTGATCCAAACTACTAGCACCTTGAAAGTGTTTATCATGAGCTGAAAGTTGATCAAGGCCATGTTCAGATCTTGATTCGACAACGTAGATGACTTTCTTTGCATCAAATTATGCCTTGTTTTTAAATTAATCTGTGGTAAAATGAAAGGATACTGCACCCCAAAATGAATTGTTTGTCATTAATCACTTACCCCATATTGTTCCAAACCCATAAAAGCTTTGTCTTGAACACAATTTAAGATATATTAGATGAAAACCAGGAGGCTTGTGACTGCCAAGTAAATTACTCTGTCAAGATCTGGAAAAATAATGAAATGCATTGTCTAAATACTCTTCCATCAGTGGTTTAACTGCAACTTTATAAAGCGATGAGAAAGCTTTTTGTATGGAAAAAACAATTCAGCATCATAATGTCACCGTAGCACCATTTTAGTGAGCATCTGCTTGACTCACATAGCGTACATTCTTCAAATCAAAGCATAGACACTAACAACGCAGTGCTGTGTCACGACCTGTGACCTGTAATCCGAGTAATCAGAGCATATGCTGCTTGCGTCCAGCAATGCAGGTTGATCTTAATTTCAGCCGTCCAAAGAATGTGGTTTGGCTTTTCTACATGTTTTTGGGAAAGTAATCTGGCCTTGTTTGCACCTTGATGTGAACCCTCTGTATTTGCTCTCGTAAAGTCTTCTCTTGATTGTAGACTTTGATACACCTACCTCCTGGAGAATGTTCTTCATTTGGCAGGATGTTGTAAAAGGGTTTTCCTTTACCATTCAGAGTATTCTCTGATCATCCACCACTTTTGTATTCTATGGATGTCCAGGACTTTTTATGTTGCTGAGCTCACCAGTGTGTTTTTTTTCTCAGAATGTAACAAAATGTTGTTTTGGCCACTCCTAATGTGCCTGCTATCTTTCTAATGGATTTGTTTTGTTTTTGAAGCTATGTTGATGTGGGTTTACAGCCACAGCTTCTGAACTCCAACTCCAGTCCTGCTTAATTTATGTAGAAATAACAAAACAGCGCTCAAATTAAAGCTCAGAGTGTTTGCTTTAAGCCAATAGTCCTTGGTCTGAAGAGGTCTGAAGAGAAATGGCCAAGATTTTAGCAAATGATTGACAAGTGATGTGACCCAAATCAAAGTTAAGTTGTTTTGTGGCTGATGAAACAACACCCTCATTGGGTGTTTCACTTATCAAAATAAACTGGAAATTAGAAGAGACTCATGACTTTATGGCCATAGTCATAAAGCATGGGTCATCAAGTTCGCTCTTGGAGGGCCGGTTTCCCTGTAGAGTTTAGCTCCAACTCTAATCAAACACACCTAAAGGAACTAATTAAGGTTTTATTAGGTATACTTGAAACTACTGGTGTGTTGATGCAAGTTGGATCATGTTTGATGACCCCTGTCATAAAGAATTGCCTCTGTAAAATCCTCTACAGATGCAACAGGAAATGGAGAGGCTCAGAGAGCAGCTGGATCAATCAGAAGGTGGACGAGACACCCTTCTCCAGAAGGTGATCTTTGTCCACTGATGTATGTTTTGCTAAAGCAATGGCTGATGCAGAGATGTTTTCATTTGTTCATCTAAAAATGTAAAACGCCATTGAGTCATCCTCATGTTATTCTCACCATTATAGTATCTTAACATATTTAAAAGTTTTGTTCTTCAATTTGGAAGTAGACTATCTTCATAAAACTTGCTTTTACATAATTTATATGCTTTTTAAAATGTATTTTTATTTAATTATTTTATATTTTTGCATTATTAATCTTACAATATGGAATAAATGGATTGGGATTAATTGCATGGAAAAGAGTAGACAAAACAATTCTTAAAAATTGTCTTTGATTAAAGAAAATTATGTGGGTATGAGGAATTGGTGGAGTTTTCTTTTTTTTTTTTTTTTTGCGGTTCTCTGCTTGCAGATGGATGGCATGCGTTCACAGCTTCTGAGGATGGAGAAGGAGCGGTTAGATTTGCAAAGGGAGATGTCTTTACTCCTGTCTCAGCAGAGAAGTGCAAGGAGACAGCAAGAGAGAGAAGTCACAGATTTTGACAGTGGTAAAATATGTTGTGTGGTTCAAGCGTTTTGTAAACTGTATACTGTTTAATCACTATGTGTATGTGCATTTTGCCCAGGACGAACAGAACTGGAGAGAGAAATTGGAGACCTGCGGGTACAGTTGGGTAGAATCAGTGTTTCTAATGAGGTGGAAGAACTGAAAAAAAGCGTAGAACGAAAGGAGAGAGAGAAAATTCAGCTCGCTTTCCGAGTCAAGGTTTGTGTGTTTGATATTATGTTGTGTGGTCAACAGGTTCAATTTCATCTCTAATAAGCTTTTATTTTTCAGAATGGTTTCATTAAAGTTCAGTCAGCGAGGAAGCATAGAGGAGTTGTGTCTGCGCCTCAGAAGTATATAATTACTAAGTAATAATATTTACTATATTAATATACATATATATTAGTATAGTTTTCACCCCCGCCCTGGTGGGCTGGGAACAGCCCAGCTGCTATTCTGTGGGATACTGAGGAGATGAGTATTTGAGCACCTCTGCAATCCTTAAGTTTGTGTGCCAGGCCCTGTAAGTCCTTGACTTTTCATTTAACGAAAGACCCTCGGATCTCAACAGATATTCCTCTTAACTCTTTTCACCTTCTACCTGGGAAGAAACTTTAAATCATCATGAGTCAGGACATCTTTGGAGTTCATCACTCTTCAAACTGGAAAAAAGTCCAAACCTTGAAACCATCAAAACATTTCATCCAAGATTGCATCTGAACCCTCATCAACAAGGCAATGTTACTGTACCTTTAACTAAACTAAACAGAGGTTTAGTATTAGTTATAAGCCCTGTTATAAATGGCGCTGATTGTTTACAGATGGTAAACTCACAAGTATGTGAGTTTGCGTTTAGTTATTATAACGTTTGTGCACAAATTGAGGGAACACGAGTTTCTGGTTCTGGCTTACAAATTAATGTCCCTTATGATTTAGATCATTGCTACGAACATTGTAATGGATGGGGTTTTGGCTTCTTGCCACTGTCTCTTTGGCTTTTTTAGTTGTGGCACTTAATTTCTAGCGATTATCGTCAATTTGATTACAGAACTGATCTGCTTTTAATAACAAATTGTTCAATCTTGTCATTATGCATCCCTATCATTGTTTTCTCCTATTTGATATCATTCAGTGCTTTGATCTGTATTGTTAAAAGCACTATATAAATAAAAAAAAGTGATTGATTTGATTGATTGATTGAATGAACAGATTTGTTGATGGCAATGTAATTCTGTTACAAATAATACTGGCAGCTGATATTAACAATTGCAATTAATCATAATTAATTGTAATTATTTATATACATTTTTCTTAATAGGGCGATTTGCTACAATGTAACCTCATCTGAGGTTCTGTTTTCCAAATTTTAAGAACCAGATATTTTTATGCCCTCCGGATACAGAAAAACATGGAATTCAATAGGGTACCTTTTCACATGACTGTATATATAATTAATAATAATGCATTATTAATTAATAATGAGTTACTTTGATCTCTTTAGGCACTTTCTGCAGATCTGGAGCGACGTGAACAGCAGCAGTTAAAGATGTTGGCCCAACTGAAGGAGATCCAGTCTCGTTCAGAGGAAAATGTGTTGGAATGTGGCCGTCTAGAGGCTCAGCTGATCGAGAGCGAGAAAAGAAGGGAGGAGCTGAGCTCTAAAGCTCAGGAAGCAGTCCGTCAATGGAAGACAAAGTGCAAGAAACTCGAGCAATCATTTAAGGAGCTAAAGGATAACAGCAGAAACAACACTGATAAAGATAAATGGGTGAGACTTGTGGCTGTGATCTAAAAGGAGCTTTTTCCATACTTTCCATAAAAATCTAAATACTTTGCAATATTGCTTGGCTGTTTGTTAATGTGATGTGAGTAAATTTGGGTTGCCTAATGGTAATTGAAAATAGACCAGTTTCTATGATATTGTGGTGCAGAGATGTTGACAGGTTCATTTTGCTAGGTGGTTGGTTTTGTTGGTTTTTGGCTACTGCCTCAAGTGAATAGATCCCACCCCACCCCTGGTCAGATCCCTGTGACCCTTTTTTGGTTTAATTAATGGGCAGGGATGCACATAATTGTGCATGCTTGACTGAAACTGGCATTTTTTTCAGTTATCGGCATCTGATTATCTTTTTTGGTTGATGTGTTTGAGGTGGGACTTTTATTTTTATTCTGCATGACCTCGGTCCGTTTTTATTAAATACTTATTTGTGAAAAATATTTTCTCATCTAAAGTAAGTTTATTTAAACATTTATTTTTAATCAATGTTCAAATTTTCACATCTTTATAATATAATTTAAAATAAAATATTAATTAAAATATATATTGGCTTTTCAAGATATTGTTTAAAAAAGCTATATTTTTAGACCATTACCTTGTGTACTGGCTTGGCTGATAGCGGTTTTATTTGATGATAGTTAGTACACAATTACGGTTTTGGTTGACTAACTTTAATACTTTTGTAAAATTTTCATTAGAACTGAAACATAAATCTAGGCAATGCGCTGCAAGCTTCAGAGCACATCTACATTTTACTTACTGATGCATTTAACTCAGCAACTCTAAAACCGCTAACACACACACATATATATATATATATATATATATATATATATATATATATATATATATATATATATATATATATATATATATATATATATATAATACATACATAACTATAATACATAATACATAACATACACACTTGTATGTATTCTGTTATCACACTTGGTTTTATCATTTTATTTTGTGAAAAAATTAATTAATTGCAATAATAATGTTATTACTATTATTTCTTTTTATAATTTACATTATAATTTCTAAAAATACTAGAACACCTCTGTGCTTTAACCTAAATAAATAATTTGAGGTGTTGTTTACATCTGTAATACAAATTGAACAATGACATTAAACACCAACCACAAACAAAAAATGCAAGGAAAACGTGATGCATTGCTTTTCAAGTTGCTTAAAACTGTTGTCAAAAACTGAAAAAAGTGTACAAACAGATCTGTAAATCTACATTTGTTACAGATTTTTACATTATTTTATTTCACCTTATAATTGGCTTTTTCATGTGTATTCAATTTACTTTGTCCTTCAGAGCAAAGGGAGAGAAGGCATTCTTAGCCAGCAGTTAGAGGTTGCACGCCAACAGCTGGCTGATGCTCTTGGACGTCTTGCTCAGCGTGAAGAGGATGTACACCGCTGTAATGTGGATCTTACTGAAACTCGTTCACAGCGTGTCACTATAGAACTAGAGCTTCAAGAGGCTCGGGAAACCTTGAGAGGCCTGGAAGAGGAGGCACAGAAGCAGATCTCCTTACAGGTCCGTATGAGAGAGGAGAACATCAGGCTGCAGAAGCATTTGGAACTTCAGGAGCATAGGAAAGAAGAGGAACAGAGATCTCTGTTGGATCTCCAGGGCTCAGTCAAGAACCTGAGCACTGCAAGAGCTGATCTAGCTGCCAGATTGGCTGAGGTGGAGAGCTCTAAGAAGAATCTAGAAAAACAGCTTGCTGTAGCTCAGGAAGAGAGCTCCTCTTTTGGGCGACAGTTGGAACTGGAGAGGCAGGTACATCAGAAGGAGCTAAGCCACCTCCGAATGACCCATCAAGAAGGAAAAGACCAACAAGAAAGAGATGTACACGACATGCTGAGATTATATCAGCGAGAGCGAGAAGAACTGGAGGCTCTAGTCATAAACCTTAAGGTTTGAATATTAATCACAGAACATATGTATATACATGATGAGGGAATAGTTTACTATCATGTTTACTGCAAAAAAAAAAAAATTAAATGTAATCATATTTCCACATAAATTGAGAAAGTACTTTCTCCATTCTAGATAAACAACACACCCAACAGGCATGTGCTGTCCATAGGTTAGACGGAGTAATTTTTAGATGCACTGCTTTATGCAAGGGGTTGCATTTTGATTGAAGCTTGCTTTAGGCTTGAATATTTAAACTTGTTGTTTTATTTGTGGCCTCTATTTGGTAATATTAGCAGGTTTTTACCAGAGAGCAAGATCATGCCAATAGGGATCTTGGAAATCTACAATTGGAAAGACAATGTGATGATATTGTTTCTTTGCTGGTGTAGTCAGAGGCAGTGGCCGACAGTGAACTGAGGACAGCTCTGCAGCTGAAACTAGATAAAATGAAGATGGAATGTGATAAAATGACGAAGCAGCTATGCACCAGCGAGGAAAATCATGCTAAGCTCCTCTGCAAATACCACGCCCTCAAAAAAGAGCTGGATTTGAAGGTAAAAGTTAAGTAGAACACATAACACATAGAAACAAACACAACAGTCATTTTATACTGAACATGACCACACAAGAACGCCTGGCCCAAAAAACAAGTGAAAAGACAAAAACATGAGGAAAAAGCACATGGTGAAGGAATGAACACTTAACAGAAGATAAAACATTAAGCAATCAATCAATAACTTTTATTTATATAGCGCTTTCTACAATACAGATTGTATCAAAGCAGTGAACAGTATTATATAGGAGAATAGAATTATAAGGATGCATAATGACGAGATTAAACCATTTTTTATTAAATGCAGAGACCGTCTCTGTAATCAAATCAACAATAATCGCTAGAAATTAAGTGTCCCCAACTAAGCAAGCCAGAGACGACAGCGATGAGGAACCAAAAACCCATCCATTACAGAATGGAGAAAAAAAAACCTTGGAAGAAACCAGGTTCAACTGGGGCCCATTCTCCTTTGGCCAGGTGCCCAGCACGTAATTTCCAGTTCAATTTAAACACAGCTATATCAGTGTCACAGTGTGGTTTGCATGCGAGCATGCAACGTGCATAAGGTAAATGAAAGCACTTCAGATGAAACACAGAGATGAAATAAACAATATCTTTACAGGCAGGCAGGCAGGACGAGAACCGACGAATACACAGGATCAAACTAGAACTTAAATACAAACGGGAAATCACTAAATTAATTAAATACAGGTGAAGACAATGACAATATTAACAAAAGTAGGTCACACGGACCACGTGGCACACAACAAAAAAACAACAACAAAAAGTCCAAAGACGTGACAATCAGATTGTGCAAAGGACTGTGTGTGTGTGTCCACAAGGAGGTCATCTAGGTGTTCTGGTCTCCAATGAACGTCTTCTCTGGGTGCTGATCCACCATCTGATCTGGATTCGAACTACAAAACAGAATAAGAAAGAAACAGACTAATGTTAGTGTAGATTCCATTCTTTTTACGGTGTAACGAGTACATTGTGTTTTATGAGAAGTGTTCCCGGTTCCAGCTGATCTATTTAATGCAGCCTTACAATCCTTTAACGGGTTTGAATAATAGAAGTTTGTTAGTGTGTTATGTGTAGGCAAAGTTAAAAAGATCTTTATCTAGATAGAAATCTCCCTAACACTGTTCCAGAAGCCGGCACACTCTGGAACAGTGTTAGGGAGATTGTTCCAGAGTTTGGGTGCTAAATAGGAAAAGGATCTGCCACCAGCAGTTAATTTTCATGAATGTACAAATCTCGACACAGAACTGGAACTAAAGTAAAGAGAAGTGCTGGGATCCAATAAAACACCATTCTTTACTTAAATTACAGGTGCATCTCAATAAATTAATATGTCATGCAAAAGTTAATTTCAGTAATTCAACTTGTATTGTGAAACTTTAATCAAATCAAATCAAGTTTTATTTGTCACATACACAGACATACGTAGTACGACGTGTAGCGAAATGCTTTGGCCATCATCCCATCCACATACAGATACAAGATGGGGGTAGACATGACGGGATGACAGAAATAAAGGAGTACAGCATTACATGAGGAGAGGTAAGGCGAGAAAAAAAGCCAACCCAGACTGTGCTCCTAAGGGACCACAGTGTGGTAACGGGAAAAAAACACCTCAGCAATAGAAGCACAGTTTAGACACTTTGACAACATGTAACACAAGGTAAGTCTGGGTTGTTGGGATCCTCCACTGGCGAGCAGCCATCCTTCTCTGGAAGCCGTTGATGCAGCGCTTGATGCAGACCCGTCTGCCAGGCAGGCGGAAAGGTGGGGGTGAGGAGTGCGAGAGCGTCTTTACTGCCGTGATCTGCCGGGGGAGTTGTTTTCCATCAGTGGCCTTGGCCGAGGCCAGTGCATGGTAGAGGGAGTCGAAACCAGATAAGAATGGAATTTGTTTAGGCTTAGTGCGAGTAGTCGTATGCAATTTACCCGAACTACTCTATTGTCCATTCTGGTCCCCGAATTGATCCATTTTTTGATGCAAAGCCTCAAGCTTCCCCATGATGTTATCCAAAGTGCGGTTTACACAGTCTGAGTCCCGACAGCTCTGCCCACCGCTTCAATTATCCCAGGCAGCTTTGTGGGGCTGTGGACAGCTGCCCTCGTTCTCTCATTTTGTCGATATAACAGGGCTATGCCCATTCCGATCAGCAATAGCCCCGTAATCAAAGTTCCGAAAAGAAAGATATCTTCAATATCCTCCACGGAAAGAGGTGCCAAGCGCGAGACGCCACTTCTCCCACGCGTCCATCGAATACCCGGCAGAACAATCGGGTTCCCCCAAACCTACGCTTCTCTTCGAGAAGATGGTGTCAATTGCGTTGAGAGACCAGTTGATCAAATCCATGTTGCAAACTAGTGCAAACATTACAAGGACAAAAATAGATAATAAATATAAAGTACAAAATATGTGAAAAGAAACTGTTCAGCATTCTGGTTGTGAGGGCCTTGAATGCTTCGGTACTTCTTACCAGATGGCAGAAGGGTGAAGAGTGCGTGTGAAGGGTGTGTGGGGATGTGTGTTATTTTGTGTGTTTTGTGGATGTAGTGTGGGGTATAAATGTCTGTGATAGAGGGCAGAGAGACACCAATGATCTTTTCAGCTGTCCTTACTATCTTCTGAAGGGTCTTGCGATCCGACACGGTGCAGTTCCCAAACCAGGCAGCGATGCAGCTGCACAGGACGCTCTCAGTGGTCCCACTATAAAATATAGTCAGGATGGGTGGAAGGAGATTAGCTTTCCTCAGCCTCCTCAGAAAGTAGAGGCGCTGCTGGGCTTTCCTGGTGATGGAGCTGGTGTTGAGAGACCAGGTGATGTTATCCTCCAAATGAACACCAAGGAATTTGGTGCTCTTGACGATCTCCACGCTGGATCCGTTGATGGACAGCTGAAAATGGTCACTCTGTGCTCTCTTGAAGTCAACAATCATCTCTTGGCCTTGTCGATGTTAAGAAGCAGATTGTTGTCTCTGCACCTTGTTGTGAACTGCTGCATCTCATCTCTGTAAGCTGACTCGTCTCATCATGTCATCAGTGAACTTGATTATGGGATTAGTGCTTATGCATCGCGAGTCAGCGTGAGTTGTAAGTCGGCTGTTACAGCACTCTGTGAACAGCCAGCTTCTTTGGGAATGAATGTTTGTGGCTTACCCTCCTTATGAAGGGTGTCTTCTGGACAACTGTCAGATCAGCAGTCTTCCCTATGATTGTGTAACCTAGTGAAGCAAACTGAGAGACATTTTTGAAGGTTCAGGAAAACTTTGCAGGTGTTTTGAGTTGATAGCTGATTGGCATGTCACCATATTCTGATTTGTTGAGATAGTTAATTGGTTGTTTTTTTGTTAAATAAAAATGATCACAATTAAAAGCTTTAAAAGGACTTAAACTATTTCAGTCTGTGGGCATTAAATTTATTTAATTCTATTTACATTGTAATGTATTTAGATGCACCTGTACTTTAAATACTAGTACCTAAATTGTACATATTAGTACTTCCTGATTAGTACTACATTAGATTGGAAAAGGATCCGCCACCCGCAGTTGATTTTGATATTCTAGGTATTATCAAATGGCCATAGTTTTGAGATTGCAGTGGACGTGCAGGACTATAATGTGATAAGAGCTTGTTCAAATATTGAGGAGCTAATCCATTCAGGGCTTTATAGGTAATTAATAAGATTTTAAAATTTATCTGATGTTTGATAGGGAGCCAATGCAGTGTTGACAGAACCGGGCTAATATGATCATACTTCCTAGTTCTAGTAAGGACTCTAGCTGCTGCGTTTTGGACTAGCTGAAGTTTGTTTATCGAGCATGCAGAACAACACCCCCAATAAGGCATAACAATAATCTAACCTAGGGATCATAAACACCTGAATTAATATTTCTGCATTGGATTTTGAAAGCATAGGTCGTAATTTGTATATATTTTTAAGATGGAAAAACACATTTTTACAGATGCTAGAAGCATGTTTTTCGAAGGAAAGATTGCTGTCAAACAGCACATCTAGGTTCCTAACTGATGATGAAGAATTAACAGAGCAGTCATCAAGTGTTAGACTGTGTTCTAGATTATTACATGTGGGGTTTTTAGATCCAGTAATTAGCACCTTAGCATTAAGAAGTTACTCATCATCCAGTTTTTTATATCGACTATGCATTCTGTTAGATTCTCTATTTGGTGTGTATCACTGGGCTGCGATGAAATCTACAGCTGAGTATCATCAGCATAGCAGTGAAAGCTAACAGAAAGCTGTCTCCTGATAATATCTCCCAGGTGTAACATGTATAGGTGGAAAAGTAACGGCCCTAGCACTGAGCCTTGAGGTACTCCATATTGCACTTGGTATCAACTGCGATATGATACCTCCTCATTTACTGCCACAAACTGATAGCAGTCAGATAGATAATCTGTGCTAAGGCGCTTCCACTAATGCAAACATTTTCTATTCTCTTCAAGAGAATATTGTGATCGATAGTATCAGAGATTAAGAATGTCTAAGAATGTCTAATCCTAATGCATCTTTTTCATTATCGACATGGATATTAAAATCGCCAACAATTAAGACTTTATCTGTGGCCAGTACTACAGAATATTGTTATAAATTGTAGCAACACCTCCCCCTTTTAAACGTGGCTCATTTTTAGCAGTAATTTTGGGGTCATTTAAAGTAATGAATTCATCTGGTTTTAGCCAGGTTTCTGTCAAACAGAGCAAATGTAGGTTCTGATCTTTGATCAAATCATTTATATAAAGTGCTTTTGTAGAAAGGGATCTAATATTCAGCAAGCCAAGTTTTATCATTTGCTTCTTTATATAATAAGTAGTTTTTGTTTGTTGAACATCAATTAAATTATTGCTTTTAATTTGGTTTGGGCGTTCTCTGCGTATTCTAATTCGCGGAACAGACACCGTCTCTATAGTGTGTTATGTAGGTGAAAGAGTCTCTATGTGCTGAGAATTTATATATATATATATATATATATATATATATATATATATATTGTGACGAGCCAGAGGAAGCACAAGAGAGACAGGTGATTTGGGATCCCCGGAGAGTGTATTTATTGAACAATAGCAGTATGTGAGCGGTGAGTCCGGTGAGTTCGGTGAGCGCAGCGGTGAGTCCGGTGAGCGCAGCGGTGAGTCGTCTTCCGTGTTTCCAGTGCTCAGAGTCGTGAGGGAGTCCACGGTGAGGTAATGGGGAATTAGCTCAGGTAGGCCCGTCACGGTGTGGCTTCTGGGAGACAAAGAGAGAGACAACAGGTTAGCATCCAGCTCGGAGTCTCGTGGCTCACTGAAGCCGCCGCCTGGCAGGGCTTATCTGGCCCGCGGCTGACGAGCTCCAGGTGCGGTGAATCCGTCGCTGAGTGGCTGGTGTAGGTGTTGTAGGTTTGTTCCCAGGGCAACACTGATGGATCCTCGGGACGCTCGTCACACTCCACGAGGTAATACCGCAGCTCCAGGATGGCCCACTTGACGGCTAGGGCCTCCTTCTCGACCGCGGCGTAGTTCTTCTCGGCTGGGGTCAGCTTCCTACTAATATCGAGGACCGGATGCTCCTCACCCTCCTGGATCTGGGACAGCACGGCTCCCAGACCCACATCCGAAGCATCCGTCTGTAGCAGGAAGGGGCAGCCGAAGTCCGGGGCTCTCAGGACAGGGTCCGAGGTGAGTGCGGCCTTGATTTTCCGGAACGCCTCCTCCGCGTCGGGGCTCCACAGAACCTGTTCAGGCTGCCCCTTCCTGGTCAGGTCTGTCAGAGGGGCGGCTATGGAGGAGAAGTCGGGGATGAAGCAACGGTAATACCCAGCCAACCCCAAGAAGGCGCGTACCTGGGTTTTGTTGGTGGGTCTTGGGGCCTCCTGGACAGCGGTGACCTTACTCTCTGCCGGATCAGTCCTCTTCCCACTCGGTAACCCAGGTACTTCGCCAGGTGACATTTCTTGGGGTCAGCGGTGAGTCCAGCCCGTCGAAGATCCCGGAGCACCCTCCACAGGCGCTCAAGGTGGTCCTCCCAGGTCTCCGAGTGGATCACGACGTCGTCGAGGTAAGCGGCGGCGTACTGTTGGTGAGGTCGGAGTAGGATGTCCATTAGGCGCTGGAATGTGGCTGGAGCCCCGTGTAGGCCGAAGTGAAGAGACCGGTATTGCCAGTGGCCGCCGGGGGTGGAGAAGGCTGTTTTCGGCTTGGCTTCCTCTGACAGCGGAACTTGCCAGTATCCCTTGCTGAGGTTGAGGGTGGAGATATACCGGGCCCTTCCCAGACGTTTGAGCAGTTCGTCTACACGGGGCATGGGATATCCGTCGAACTCGGAGACCTGGTTGAGTCGCCGGTAGTCATTGCAGAAGCGGAGGGTGCTGTTTGGTTTGGGAACCAGAACGATGGGGCTGGACCACGGGCTCGTCGATGGCTCGATCACCCCCAACTTCAGCATCTGGTCTACCTCCTCCTCAATAGCTCGCCGATGAGCCTCAGGGCCGCTGCCGGACGATGACGTCGGGAGGGGTCCGGATCTCGTGCTGGAGGAGGTTAGTCTGCCCGGGCGTGGACTAGAACACATCCGAGAACTGACCGACCAGATGTTGGAGTTCCGTCTTCTGTGCGGGAGAGAGCAGGACGTTGATGTCGACGACCGGGCCCTCCTGGATGGTGAGTGCGGAGAGGTGCTCCCTAGTCCCCACCCACTTCTTCAACAGGTTAACATGGTAGATTTGTTCGGTGCGTCGGCGGTCTGGTTGGCGGACTCGGTATGTAACCGGGCCGATCTTTTCCAGAATGGTGTAGGGGCCCTGCCAGGTGGCCAGAAACTTGCAGGCATTGGTTGGGACCAGTACCATGACCCGGTCGCCGACCTGGAATTCCCGGGGCTGTGCAGGGCGGTTATAGTGCCGTTGTTCTTGCTGTTGGGCCTGCGTCATGTGCTCCCGCACGAGGGGCATGTCCCGTTCAATCCGGTCCCGCATGGCTTGAACGTGTTCCACGACCGACCTCTGAGCATCCGGCCGCTGTTGCTGCTCCCAGGCCTCCTTTGCCACGTCCAGCAGGCCTCGGGGCTGTCGGCCGAACAGCAGCTCAAACGGGGTGAAGCCGGTGGAGGCCTGGGGCACCTCTCGCACCCCGAAGAGGACGTACGGGAGCATCTGGTCCCAGTCGCGCTTGTCTTCGGAGACAACCCTTCTCAGCATTTGCTTGAGTGTTTGGTTGAACCGTTCCACGAGCCCGTCCGTCTGGGGATGGTATACGGAGGTGCGCAGCTGCTGGATCCGCAGCCGGCAGAGGTCGGCCATCACACGGGACATGAATGGGGTGCCTTGGTCGGTCAGTATCTCCCCGGGTATCCCCACTCTGGTGGACAGGGTGAAGAGCTCCTGGGCGATCGCCTTGGCGGTGGCTTTGCGGAGTGGGATGGCTTCGGGATACCGGGTGGCGTAGTCCACGATCACCAGGATGTGTTCGTGGCCGCGGGCAGACCTCGGCAGCGGGCCCACCAGATCCATCCCGATGCGTTCGAAGGGCACCTCGATTATCGGCAGCGGGATCAGTGGACTAGGGGGAGGTGGCCGGGGCGAGGGCCGGGCCGAGGTCTTCTGGCACTCGGGGAAGGCCTGGCAGAACAGTTTTACGTCGCCTTCGAGCCCCGGCCATTGGAAACGGTCCCGGATCCTCTTGATGGTGTTGGCGGCCCCGAGGTGTCCTGCCAGCGGATGAGCATGGGCGAGCTCCAGGATGGTATCCACTTTTCCTCGGGGCACCACAAGGAGCCGTTTCTCCTCCCCCCTCCGCTGGGCGACACAATAGAGTAGGCCGTTCTCCACAATGAAATGCGGGAGAGGATGGGGGTCGGGCCGCCGCGTCTCCTCTCCATCCATGAAATGAACTTGGTTCCAGCAGTTCTTGAGTCGGTTGTCTTCACGTTGGGCCCGGCCGAACGAGCCCCCTCCGACTACCAGTTGAAACACATCAAAGAAGACATTAGTTGCGGGCGGAGGGGACTCACCATCTCTTCCGCTGTCCGACGCTAGGAGAACGGCAGGGCGGTGGTTTCCTCCCCTCTCTTGCCTCTTCCGGCGAGGGCTTCGGGGGCTGGCAGGCTGGGTCGCGGTGTGCAGCGCCTCCTCGAAGCCCGGCCAGTCCCGCCCAGTCCCGCCCGAGGATGATCGGTACCGGCAGGTCCTGCACGAGGCCCACCTCCAGGGGCCAGCTTCCAACTGCGGTCGTCAAGGTGATTATGCGGGTGGACACTTTCCTGGTGTCCCCGTGAACGCAGGTCAGGGGCAGCCGTTTCCGCGGTTCCGTGCGTGGGGGTAGGAGGCGGCACTCAACCAGGCTGACGGTACTGCCGGAGTCGAGGAGGGCACCGAGCTTCCGCCCATTCAAGCCGATGGGGATTTCCGATGCGGCGCGGGGAAGCTCCCGGTGGAGGCCGCAGCCTGCCAGCCACGCTCTAGGGGGGTTAGAGGCCTCTTCGGTCGGCATCAGCTCGTCTATCGCGGTCGGGGTCTATCGGCCCTCTCCATCGGTCGCCCGGTGCCCTCCGGCGCGCGTCGCTCCTGGGGCACCCTCCGGGGAAAAGATAGCGCTCGCTCCCCGGCCTCCCGACGCTGTGCCGCTTCCGCCAGCTCGACCGCATCGACTAACTCCAGGACGGTCTTGGGGATTCTCATGCCGACCGCCTGGCGATAACTCCGGGGGAGAGCCCGCAGGAGCCGGTCTATCCACTATGACGGTGGATAGACCGTCTTTCCACTATGACGGCGGGGGTTGGTGTTCCGTCGAGGAGCCAGTGCTGAGCTAGACGGGTAAGTTCAGCGGCCTGGGTTCTCGCCGGCCGGCGAGACTGAAAGACCCACTCTTGGAATGCCTGGGCCGCGCAGACCGGTGACAGACCGACCCTGCCCAAGATTTCCCTCTTCAGGTCGTCATACACCTTCACCTGGTCGGCCGGCATGCTGAAGTAGGCGCGCTGGGGCTCTCCTGACAGCAGCGGGGCCAACGCTCGTGCCCAATCCCGCCGATCCCACCCCTTGGTGGTCGCGACACTCTCGAACATCTCGAGATAGATTTCGGGATCATCGTTGGCGGACATCTTGGGTAGCAGCTGGGCGGCTTGCACCCGGGGATCGGGCATGGTGAGGCACGGTCGAGTGGCAGCGCGGAGGGCGGCGAGCTCCTGCTCGGTCTCGTCCTGTCGTGTGGCCAGACGCTCGACGATTTGTTGCTGGCGAACCGAGGCATTGGAGGAACTCCTCCATCTTCGCCGGGGAGCGAACGCTTGCCTGGGGAGAAAACAAAGAAAAAAGTTGATGACGTTGTGGGGGGACCTTTAATAATGGCGGCGTGCGTCCTTTTTTTTTTTTTTTTTTTTTTTTTTTTTTTCGTTTTCTGTTCTCTTGTGCTTTAAACTGCCCGCATTCTCCACCAGTTTGTGACGAGGCAGAGGAAGCACAAGAGAGACAGGTGATTTGGGATCCCCGGAGGGTGTATTTATTGAACAATAGCAGTACGTGAGCGGTGAGTCCGGTGAGTTCGGTGAGCGCAGCGGTGAGTCCGGTGAGTGCAGCGGTGAGTCGTCTTCCGTGTTTCCAGTGCTCAGAGTCGTGAGGGAGTCCACGATGAGGTAATGGGGAATTAGCTCAGGTAGGCCCGTCACGGTGTGGCTTCTGGGAGACGAAGAGAGAGACAACAGGTTAGCATCCAGCTCGGAGTCTCGTGGCTCACTGAAGCCGCCGCCTGGCCGGGCTTATCTGGCCCGCGGCTGACGAGCTCCAGGTGCGGTGAATCCGTCGCTGAGTGGCTGGTGCAGGTGTTGTAGGTTTGTTCCCAGGGCAACGCTGATGGATCCTCGGGACGCTCGTCACAATATATATATATATAAATTGTGACGAGTTGGCTGCCCCTCCCCTTGATTGTCATCATCACCCCGTCCTTTGTTTGCCGATCTTCACCAGGCTCCCCACGGGAGTGGGCGTGTCTGAGAGGAGGGGCGTGGTATTGGACAGGTCTGGTGGAGTGTGATGAGGCACACCTGAAGTGCATCGCACCTCATCACCGCCGCCGTTAATGCCGAGCACGCCTTTCCTTGAGAGGCCGGTCTCTTCCCCCATACATGCACGCTGGTGTCCTCGTGGGTCCAGGAAGGGTGCGTGAAGGGACTCGCCACGCCGCCAGAGAAGCGAGCTGTCGGATTCCATAGTCCTGGCGAAGACTGCACACGTGTACCGCTGACGGGCCAGGATGCCGGGCTGTTTATCCCTTTTAACTGCCGACCGGAAAAAAGACCAGACCAGAGCGGGGAGCGCGTGCGGTTGCCGGACTCCGCCCCTTACCTGGACCCTTCCCCCTGGAACACTACCCGAACTGCACTCCCCCTGCAGCACGATGAGGACACCAATTCCCCCGTTTATTTTGGACACTTTTTCCCCTGGACACTTTTAGTATATTTCTGTTAATAAAAAAAGCCTCTCCGAGGCCTGACGCCACACCCACTGTGTCTCTCGTTGGCTCCTCCCACCACTATATATATATGTATGTATATATATATATATATATATATGTATATATATATGTATATATACATGTGTGTATATATATATATATATATATATATATATATATATATATATATATATGTATATATACATGTATATATATATATATATATATATATATATATATATATATATATATATATATATATGTATATATATATATATATATATATATATATATATATATATATATATATATATATGTATATGTATGTATATATATGTATATGTATATATATTATTGAAACATAATATGCAATCTTGAAGTACCCATATGTATTAATTTTAAATTGTTTTTTTTTTAGTCCCATTGCTGGGAAATGTGCAGGCATGTCTCAGTGTCTCAGATTTTGTCTTAATGTCTCCTGTGTAGGGGAAGCTAGCAGAGAGGGAGGAGGAGAAGAGGCAGAGTGCAGAGCACTCCATTGCGGAGCTGCACAAGAAGTTCACAGGCCTCCAGACGGAGCAGGAGTCCATTCTCCATGCCGTAGGGACTCAGCTTGACTTAGCCTGCCAGTTCTTGTCAAAAGACTCTGCCGCCAAGCTTGAAGTACCTCCCCAACACACTACACTACACTAAAAAAAACATACTGCAATATAGTAAAAGCTGCATTCAAATTTGTATACTCTAAGAGTATGTGCTTTCTGAAGAACATACTATTTAAATTATAAGGTATGTTTAACAAATACCATGTTGGCATGTTTTTTTTTTTCTCAAACTTGTTTGGGTGCTACCCCCCTAATTGGTAGAGTGGTGCAAGAATGGTTAAAGCAATCATGTATTAGATGTGAAAACATGCACATAAACATATGATAGAAACATACAGTCAAATCTAGAAATATTTTGAGTTTTTGTGCTTTTTCCTTTATACACCACTACAGTGCGATTGAAATAAAACAATCAAGATGTAATTGAAGTGCACAATTTTAGATGTATTTTAAGAGGCTCTACAAAAACACATTCACCATTTAAAAGTTAGGCATTTAAAAATAATTACTGTACTTCCATTTTCAAGAAAACAAGAGTACTCTGGAGATAGGAGATAGGCAGATCATTGTCAAAACAAGGGTTTACAATAAGATGCAAATCACTGGTAGCATTCAAGAACAGAAATGCAAGGTTATAGTTTAGAGGTTAGAGTTAATAGCCTAAAAAGCCTCCCATGTTTTGGAATAAAATTATTTGCACTGATGAAACCAAGATTAACTTGTATCTAACTGATGGGAAGAGAAAAGTATGATGAACGACAAAAACAGCTGAAGACCTAAAGCACATATCAAGTGGTTCACTGGTGTTACTGATGATGTTACAGTTGACCAAATTATCAGAATGTCTTTAAAGCTATATTCTTTGGTCACATTCAGCCAAATGCTGCAAAACTGATAGGACGCAGCTTTACAGTACAGATGGATTATGACTAAATATACTGCAAAAGCATCAAGATTTTTTGAAGGCAAAGAAATTTAATATTCTTCAGGGGACTGAGAAAGCAGCTCTTATCATGTAAAGCTTTATGATATTAACAGCTTCACAAACTGCTGACGACATTTCTGTGTTGCAAACATTAAGTAATAATGAAACTATTGATACAAGTTTAAAGTAGGATATAGACACTGATGTTGAGGGAGCTGCGATTTAAAATGAGTAATATTCTACAAGTAATGTTTGTATATTTTACATTATACCACTAGATTTGACTGTTAAATGTTTGTGATGTCTGTAATCATTCATTCAAGAGATTCAAAGCTAAACAAGTCTTCATTTATCGTTTTTTATTTAAAACTATTTTTGTTACATAATTAGAATAATTCAGTTAAAAAATAACCATTTACAAATCCTCATTTGCTATAACATTAGTAAACCATTCGGTCAGAATATGTAAAGTAAATTACATATTTTGTTTGGTTAACTGTTTAACTGTTTTGTTTAAACAGTTAAACAGTTCTGATAGTGCCAAGTGTTCCTCCCACATGAACAGAAGTCTCCTCTCTAAACTGTGAAGACACTCCCTTGCTTTTTGCAGGTTATCTATACTTGTTTCTCAAGGCTTTTTAAGTACTCTTTATTTTCTCTCAGCTCGAGCTGTCAACACCCATGTTATATTCCAATCTCTAATGTTCTTCTGCATCCTTCATCCTTCTGTTTTTATCTGCTGCTGGCAGCCCCCTTTTGATTTAAGAAAAAAAATTGACAAAATGGCCTTCTTCCGCATCACACATTTATGTCAGCAGTCTAAACTGGCATGACAGTGTTTAAACATTGTTGTCTGTGACAGGTGAGCTGTCAGGGGTACACAATCCCCCTCCAAACAGATCAGAGGAAATCAAACTTGAATGAATCAGAATATTTTGCAGATATGTGCAATTTTACATAGTGCATCATTATACAGTATTTAATTTTTTTGCTTTCATGCATAATTTAAATAGCAAAATAACTTGATTTCTTATGTATTTTCGGTATTGTAGGCCATTACCTTGACTCCAGGAGTGCAAAAGGATTTCCATCGCTGGCTTGCTGAGGTTAAGGTATATTGTTGAGCCCAGCTCTCAATAATCTGCTCTCTAGCTGATTTCATGCTTCTTCACACAGCTGTTCTTTACTGTCTCAGACTGACGGACATATTACACAACTCTCAGGGACTGTCATGTTTTATCAGGTTTTATTTCCAAAATCTGTATGTTTTTATCTTATCTATCCACCTTTTTCCTGAATGCGGAAGTAAGCCTATGGGTGAGGCTTCCGCTTTGTTGGACGCTATAGGGAAATAACAAGTAAAATAACAAAAAATGTCGGTGCCCGTTTTTAAGTCAGGAAAAAGATGGATAGTAGTGTCTATTAACAGTAGGGGTGTAATGGTACAAAAACATGACTATGTGCCCAATTTATTTATATCACAGTTTGGGATGGTTTCGGTGCAGCAGGTGAAAAAAACTAAGCGCATTTTTCTTTTGTTTTTTATTGGATTTTGAATGCCGCTGCCTAGCATCCATGTGGTGAATCTCCGCACTTTCTACCCAGCAAAATATATGAACAACTTCTGCTCTCCCAGACAAACAAGGATTTTTCAAACTCTGCTCCTCTGTGTTTCATGGAAATATAACTGGCTGACACCATTCCAGAAATTACTGTTCTGATAATCTCAACACTATTTCACTCAAACGGCTCTTTACCAGGGAGGATCAACTCAAGCGAAATAAAACACAATACAAGTTCTTTGGATTTTTAGCTTGCAAGGATTGCGCTGTCGGTTGCAAGCGGGAGAAAAGCAGGTTTCCCTCTTTTGCCTCCTTTTGCCTCCGAAGCTCAGATCACAAGTTGCTTTATATAGGAAAGGACAGGGTGAGATGAGTAAAAAGGAACAATGACAAGGACAATGACAAGGACTTCAAACATGTTTGTTTGTATCAACTACCTATCTTTTGTGCGTCTGAATCTTCACTCCTTCAGATTCTTCTGGTGCCCATACCAGTCTAAGATATTATATGGAGGTCATGTTATGACCTAGAACAAAGAGTTCTCATCAGTCTGAAGCTCTGGTTATGCGAGACTACCCTTTCTCCTCTACTCCTGCACTTCAGATCTGTGAAGATGAGGTGCGTTGGGTCTTCAGAAAAACAAGATAAGAAAGGCACCAGGCCCAGATGGTGTGACACCAGCCTGTCTGAAAACCTGTGTCACGATTATATAAAATTTATTTTGAGCATTTTTCTTAAATTATATAAGCAAGCTACTTTTTAAAATAACGATGTTATAAGTTATATTATTATTTTATTAATATGCAATTAATTATTGGGGGAAAAGACTATTATAAGTGACAAAGAAAAGGAACTTTCATTATCTGGGAGTGCTAAGTACTGTGACAAGTGTCTCAAACATTCATCAGCGTCGCCCTCATTGATTCTGGAAGGGCGGTCACACTCGTGCGGGCAAGCATCCTGGCTCTGCAGCAGGAAGCATGGTCTTCATCCCTATAACTTGTGTGCACGGTGAAACACGGCAAGAACTCGTGAGAAGGATTAACCTGTCGGCCCTGTAGTCCACCTAGCCCATTGAGGTCGGTGTCATGAAGTACCTTCCTGTGCTGTTGGGACGAGACTGGCCTGGCTTTGACCACCTGCTAGCTGCTGCCTCCCAGCCTGTCAGCCGCAGAGGTAACCGCAGACAACGTAGGCCAGCCAGAGGGGCTCAACACCAACCAACGCTGCTGGCTTCCAACAGCGGGAGAGATGGTGAGTCCCCCTCCCAAGATGCTAACCTTTTCTTTGATGTCTTCCAGCAGGTTATGGGAGGGGGCTCGTTCGCTAAGGCCCAGAAGGAGGATGACCGCCTGAAGCACTGCTGGCTCCAGGACCGCGTCATTGAAGGAAAGGAAGTGCGACCAGGGCCCCATCCTCTCCCGCATTTCATTGTCCAAAATGGCCTGTTGTATTGTGTCACCCAGCGGAGGGGGGAGGAGAAATTACTCTTAGTGGTTCCTCAATCCAAGACGGAGGTGATCCTGGAACTCACCCATACGCACCCGATGGCCGGACACCTGCTGATACCACTGCCCATCATTGAAGTGCCCTTCGAGCACATCGGAATGGACCTGGTAGGACCGTTGCCGAAGTCTGCCTGGGGACACGAACACATATTGGTCATCGTGGATTATGCCACCCAATACCCGCAAGCGGTGTCCCTACAAAAAGCCACTGCCAAGGCCATGGCGAAGGAACTCTTCCTCTTTAGTCGCGTTGGCATTCCCACCGATATCCTGACTGACCAGGGTACACCCTTCATGTCCCGGCTAATGGCTGACCTCTGCCGGCTGCTGAAGAAGCAGTTGAGGGCCTGCTTCTGCTTCTACCATCCCCAAACAGACGGTCTCGTGGAGTGATTTAATCAAATCCTAAAACAAATGCTACGGTGTGTGTGGTGCCCGAAGAGAGACAGTACTGGGACCTGATGCTTCCGTATGTGCTATTTGGAATCCGGGAAGTCCCGCAGGCCTCAACTGGCTTCACCCCCTTCAAGCCCTGTGGCCTCCTGGATGTCGCCAAGGAGGCATGGGAACAGCAGCCGGCACCCCACCGCACCATCATTGAACACGTGAGGAAGATGAGGGAGAGGATAGATTGCGTCATGCCATTAATCCTGGAACATCTGAGCAAAGCCCAACAAGCTCAGCAGCAGCATTACAATCGGGCAGTCCAACCACGGAAATTCCAACCTGGAGACAAGGTAATGGTCAAGGTAATTTGCACATTCCTTGCAACCTGGCAGGGACCATACACGGTCATGGAATGAATTGGCCCCGTCACTTATCGTCTGCACCAGCCTGGCCGGCGGTGAACTGACCAGTTATACCACATTAATTTACTTAAAAATTGGAGAGGAAATGAGGACCAGGTCGCCACCTTCACATCCTTCGATCCCCTGGTTGTAGACGTCAACCCCCATCTCTCGGCTGCCCAAAAGGGGGAGCTCCAGCACCTGGTTGATCGATTCTCGAATGTGTTCTCATCATTCCGCGGACAGACAAACGTCATCAAGTTTGAAATCCGAACAGCCCCGGGAGTCATCGTCCGGCAATGGCCTTCCCGGGTCCCAGAGGCTCGGCGGCAGGCTGAGGAGGAAGTACAAGAAATGCTCAAGTTAGGGGTGATTGAAACGTCCTGTAGCCCTTGGTCCAACCCTATCATGATGGTCCTGAAATCTGACTGGCTGATCGGACGCAGTTGCTGCTCGTTACCCGCTGGCTTGAAAAAGACACGAGGCAATATTCCTCCGGGGTATTTAATTTGAGCTCTCCTTGCTGTGTGTTTTCTTCACCCCGTCACAGTATCAAAAACTACAGATGAGATAATAATAATTATTATGAGTAATTAATTATTTTTATTTCTTCATGCCCCCCCTGACATGCTCTCGCACATTGAACAGGTTGCAGCATTTCTGTCTCTGTCGACATCCTCTCGGGCGTGGGTGCAATCATTCTTCAAAGGAAGCCGGTGCCACGGTTCTGACCATCTTTGCTGGGTGTTTTTAGCAAATATTTGCATTTATTCAGATTGAATTAGCTATTCAAAAGGTGGACTGTCATGATTTTGACAAATGCAGGACAAATTAATGTTGCATATCAGAGGGGATTTTTAAGTGGGTATACGCAAAATTGTCTGATAAATAAGTGGGAATGCGCTGTATACCTGTCTATACACTTTTTATTAAAATAATAGACTTTCATGTCTTTTAGTCCCCACCTGGAACCAAAAATAAGGCTTTCTTGTACCATTTAAGACTTTAAAGAACTGTCAACTTTTCTTAATTTTATTTATATATATATATATATATATTTTTAAATGCCATTGTTTTTCACTCACTGAAAGTTTCATCTGCCTGCGCACATGCAGCGTGCTGCTCTTCGTTCTCATCACTGCACCCAAATTGCTTTAGAGCTGACCTTGATGTGCTTGACATAAACTTAATTAAAAAATTGCTTTAGATGTTTATTCATTTGAATTATTATGTCAAAAGCCTTTACGGGTTCGAACCGTAGTCCGCCAGTTGGCGAGCCCACTATCACTACCATTTAAATAGAAGGACTCTGTCAGATTTCAAATATTAACGTTCTGTTTTGAATGTAGGTCTGGGTTATTGTAGGTCATGCTCTACATCAGTGACAGCACATCTGAAGACCCTGAAGAAGTTTGCAAACGACACCACACTTATTGGCCTCATCCAGGGTGGTGACAAGTCTGCCTACAGACAGGGACACTCACATTGACTTCATTGTTAAAAAGGCCCAGCAGAGGTTGTACTTCCTTCACCAGCTGAGGAAATTCAACCTGCCACAGGAGCTGCTGAAACAGTTCCATTCTGCCATCATAGAATCTGTTCTCTGCACCTCAATGACTGTCTATTTCAGCTCAGCTAAAAAATCTAAACTCACATGAATACAGAGGATAGTCTGGACTGCTGAGTTAATCATTGGTACAAAACTCCCTAGTCTCCAATACTAATCCAGAGTAAGCAAAATAGTTAAGAAAATCATTCTGGCTGCCTCTTTGAACTGTTGCTGTCTGGTTGACGCTACAGAGTCCTGAGCACCAGAAACAGCGGCCAGACACAGGAACAGTTTCTTGCTTCAGGCAATCCATCTCATGAACACTTGACAGTAAATGTGAAACACACAACACTATTATACTATTATACATTATACATTTAACACACACTTATTTACCTATCATACTTGTATATACATAATTATCTATATCATATATTGTGTTATTTTGTATATTTCTATTTATTTGTATATCATTCCTTTTATAATCTGTCCTGCCTTGTCCCTATCATTCTGTTGCACTGTGGTGCTTGTCACTAAAACTAATTCCTTGTATGTGTAAACATACCTGTCAATAAATCTAATTCTGATTCTGATTCTGATCCTGATTGTACTAAACCAAAAAAATACGACAACCTTTCAGTGCAAACATGTACCGTTACACCCTGAATTAATAATTACCTTGCGCATTTTATATTTCACAGTCGAAATAAAAATGCAGTTGATACTAATAGGCATAAACTCTTTAATTTTTCTTAGTTGTTTTTTATGACTAACAGTTATTATATAACAAGTCATTATGTGATGTACTGTATATCAAAAGGAATTTCCAGAGAAACTATCTGACTAATTTACGTACCGTGAGTCACTTTTCCACCATTGGGCCAAATTATTCTAAGAATGGTATAAAAGGGTTAAATAGTACATGATTCAATAAGGCACAATTACAAACTGCTTTCAGCCCTGAATTCTACTATGCTGGTAAAATATTTGTAGTGACATCAAATATTTAAATAAACAGTCACTTGTTTGTTGTTTGTTTCTGTCTGTTTCTCACCAAGCGCACTTGTTTGTGTTTATGTTTGCACATATGTTTGTTTAAAATATCTGATCATCCTTCATAATGTGGTCACTTTTTACATCCCATACTGTATGTAAACACTTGTGTTACCAAAGCAACCACCAAAGCATTTGTGTTACAAGCTCTGTTATCAACTCAGCAGACAATTAAACCATATCCGTACTGGCTGGGCTGAATCATAAGAACAGTTTGGTCCTACGATGGAAAAATGGTTAATGCAGTTGTATGTACTACTGTGATACTGATGTGTATACTGATTGTCCCTATGTCTTTGTGTGTTCAGACAAAGCTCCAGTGGCTGTGTGAGGAGGTGCGTGAGCGGGAGTCCAGAGAGAGGAGATTGAGGAGGACACTGCAGCAACACAAGGAGCAGATGAAAGCACTTAGGCAAGGCAAAGACTCAGAACTGCAGAGCCATCTGGACCGCATTGCCTTGCAGGATCGGCTCCTCAAAGAAATCCAATCAGAAAAGAGAGGTACTAACTCGCCTCAGAGAAAGTTGATTACTGGGTCAGATTTTATAGGGTCTAACACTTTCATAGTAGTAATGTGAAATCTTATCCAGTTTTTCTACTGCATGTATTGTATAAAAAAAAATTCTATAACCGTGGTAATACAATAGCACCATAGTGTTATATTTATATATAGTTTTAAGTCACGTTAGTGCCCCTGTAGAAGGTGGTGAGGATGGGTGGAGGGAGACTTGATCAGCTGAGAAAGTGTAGACACTGTTGTGTCTTCTTAAAGAGTGACAAGGTGTTGGTGTTCCAGGTGAGATCCTTTGTGCTGTGTTGCTGACTCTCTCCACAGTCAAGCTGAGGGAGGTGTTAAGGCCCAGCAAGTTTAGTTTGTGGATGAGCTGTAGAGAAATGCAGCTCAAGTCTATGAACAGTATTCTAACATACAAACCGGATTCCAAAAAAGTTGGGACACTATACAAATCGTGAATAAAAACTGAATGCAATGATGTGTAGGTGCCAACTTCTAATATTTTATTCAGAATAGAACATAACTCACTGAACAAAAGTTTAAACTGAGAAAATGTACCATTTTAAGGGAAAAATATGTTGATTCAGAATTTCATGGTGTCAACAAATCCCAAAAAAGTTGGGACAAGGACATTTTCACCACTGTGTGGCATCTCCCCTTCTTTTTACAACACTCAACAGACGTCTGGGGACAGAGGAGACCAGTTTCTCAAGTTTAGAAATAGGAATGCTCTCCCATTCTTGTCTAATACAGGCCTCTAACTGTTCAATCGTCTTGGGCCTTCTTTGTCGCACCTTCCTCTTTATGATGCGCCAAATGTTCTCTATAGGTGAAAGTTCTGGACTGCAGACTGGCCATTTCAGTACCGGATCCTTCTCCCACGCAGCCATGATGCTGTGATTGATGCAGAATGTGGTCTGGCATTATCTTGTTGAAAAATGCAGGGTCTTCCTGAAAAAGATGACGTCTGGATGGGAGCATATGTTGTTCTAGAACCTGAATATATTTTTCTGCATTGATGGTGCCTTTCCAGACATGCAAGCTGCCCATGCCACACGCACTCATGCAACCCCATACCATCAGAGATGCAGGCTTCTGAACCAAGCGTTGATAACAACTTGGGTTGTCCTTGTCCTCTTTGGTCCGGATGACATGGCGTCCCAGATTTCCAAAAAGAACTTGAATCGTGACTCGTCTGACCACAGAACAGTCTTCCATTTCGCCACACTCCATTTTAAATGATCCCTGGCCCAGTGTAAACGCCTGAGCTTGTGGATCTTGCTTAGAAATGGCTTCTTCTTTGCACTGTAGAGTTTCAGCTGGCAACGGCGGATGGCACGGTGGATTGTGTTCACTGACAATGGTTTCTGGAAGTATTCCTGAGCCCATTCTGTGATTTCCTTTACAGTAGCATTCCTGTTTGTGGTGCAGTGTCGTTTAAGGGCCCGGAGATCACGGGCATCCAGTATGGTTTTACGGCCTTGACCCTTTCTCACAGAGATTGTTCCAGATTCTATGAATCTTTGGATGATGTTATGCACAGTTGATGATGATAGATGCAAAGTCTTTGCAATTTTTCGCTGGGTAGCACCTTTCTGATATTGCTCCACTATCTTTCTGCGCAACATTGTGGGAATTGGTGATCCTCTACCCATCTTGGCTTCTGAGAGACACTGCCACGCTGAGAAGCTCTTTTTATATATCATGTTGCCAATTGACCTAATTAGTGTTAATTGGTCTTCCAGAAGTTAGAAGAAATTAGAAGTTGGCACCTACACATCATTGCATTCAGTTTTTATTCACGATTTGTATAGTGTCCCAACTTTTTTGGAATCCGGTTTGTAGTTATTCTAGCAAACAGTCTTTCTGTTCCAGGAGAGTAAGAGCTAGGTGGAGAGTGGAGGATATTGCATCATCTGTATAATGGTTTGGATGGTATGCAAACTGCAATGGGTCCAAAGTGTGTGGGAGACTTGACTTTATGTAATGCATGACTAACTTCTCAAAGTTAGTCATTCAGACAGGACACAGGTGATTTCTTTGGTACTGGTATTTTGTTGGTGGTTTTGAGGCACGTGGGGACAACTGCCTGGCTCAGCAAGGTGTTGAAGATGTCTGTTAGGACATCCGTCAGCTGTGCATCACAATCTCTCAGAACACGTCCAGGTATGTTGTCAGGCCCCACAGCCTTTCCTAGGTTAATCCTGGATAGGGTCTTCCCTACATCAGCTGGGGAGAGACAGAGTACCTGGTCTTTTGGAGATGAGTGTAGTTTCTGTGCAGGTGTGTTGTTCTGTATCTCAAACCATGGGTAGAAGTGGTTGAGTGCATATGGCAGGGATGTATCATTGTCATTGGCCTGTGGCAGAGACTTGTAGTCAGTGATGGTCTGAATGGCTTGCCACAGGGTTTGAGTGTCTTTACTGGTGCTGAAGTTGTCGATTTTCTTTTTTTTTCATATTGATGTTTTGCCTTCTTACTGTTTTGAGGACTGTCTTGTCTCCTGGGGCTGGATTTACAATACATTCTTAACAATAAATGTTGCCTTAACTGCCATTTTTTAAAAACTTGTTGTTTGGCAGTGAACTCCTGTGGCAGGTAGAACGGATGACACTTCACAAGCATAAACTCCACCAGTGATACAGTGATACTGCAGCATTGTTAAACCATTCTTTGTTGATATACACACACAAGCCACCCCATGATTCTTACCAAACAGTGATGAATCTCTGTATGCTCGGTAGCAGGTTAGGGGATGTTGTCATTACCCATGTTTCATGCATTCATCAAAACTGAGTTGAATTAAGTCCAGTTTGCTTTTCAGAGAGTGAACATTTGAGAGTGTTGGAAGAGCCATTCTCGTGTTGTTAGTCCTTAGCCTAGCTTGTATACCTCCTCTCTACCTCTCTTCTGACTCCTCTTACAATGTTTGTGACGCTGCCTTGTGCAGGTAGTGTCAGTAGGCAAGACCGTGGTCTTTAGGTCCAGTTTAAGCAGTAGACTCGTAGCTCCTTAGTATTTGTGAAGAAATTTGGTGTTTGTATGCGTTATCAATATCCCAAAGGCTTTGAAGATCATTTTGAAGTGATTTCCATAAAGGCAAATCAACACTATTTAAAAACTAATCGATGACATTAAAAGACATAAAAGCACAGTGTCTACTAATAAAAAATACTTCAGGCATCCTCATCCACATGTGATACTGTATAATTTTGTATTCCTTAGGCTTTTGCGAACATTGCATGCAGCCCAATTTCTGTGTCTGTGCAGCTGGTTTGTATTCGCTTTCTATCTGATGTTATGCTAATGTTTGTTGCTGTTCATGGCTTTGTCTTTGACAACACTAACGAGATCTCTCCCTTGTTTCTGGAAAAAAAGAAAAAGAAAATTAAACTGCATAAATACTACATACTGATACTGTTTTCAAGTGTTGCAATTGACCGTTTATAAAGATCCACCCTCCTTAGTTACTGTTGTCATGACCGACAAACAATGCTGCTCTCAAACTACACGCATGTTCTCACAAATTACATCACAGAGCAAAGAGAAGCCTGACAACACACCGACAGAGAAGACAGATCAGGTTACTTCTGATATTAAACAGGTCTCGCTGCTTTTTAAATTGTGTCATTTTTAAATAAATTCAAACTGTACATACCATTTTGTGGCCCTTTAATGTGTCGCAACAGATCACTTTATTGCAGTGTATTTTTTCATATTTACATAAAGGACAAAATGAAAATGAATGAACATCAGAAAGAAAAAAAATTCAATCGCAGAACACGCCATATTAAGTTTAATTTTAAGTTTCAATCTTTACCCTTTACCCTGTTTTAACATGGATTTTTTTAGAGGCTTTTTGCAAACGGTCAATAAAGGCAGATCTGAACCGTTTATGCTGGTATTGGAGTCAATATCTATCACACAGTGTTCACATAAACACAATTGGGCAGAATGGTTCTAAGAACTGTCAGGTACGGTTCCAGTTGTTTTCACATGAGCCTAAAATGGTGCGGCACGATTACAAATCGGCCCGGAATTTCTGGCTTTGCCAGACCACAACCTGGGAATTAAAAGAGGGAGAAGTGACTTTAGGCACTGTAGGCTTAGCTCACAAAAAAACCTTGACCAGGCCATTGAGCTAAAGTCTAAACAGAAAGTGCTCACTAACAAAGCCTGCAAGTCACAAATATGCTTGAAGAAAAAATAGAGCCATTAACAGAACCACCTTCAAAGTCAGACTCCTAATGAGTGCTCTTCTTCAATGAGAGCTCACCTAATGAACCACAGTCTTCAAAAGGAGGCCTAGAAAGACCTTCTAGGACAACACAAATATCACAAGAATGAACAGAAATGGAACAGTAAGATCTTAGCCGGAGTCTAAAACCGGAATCAAACAAATGATACCAAAACGACTTAGGGTTTGGATTTCTTGATTAATTTTTTTTTGCTGCTGATAATAAAATAATCATCAGACAGAAGAGACGTGATATCATCCGTTAAACCGTACTAAACCGCTATCGGCAGAGGCGTCAATATGTATTTCTGCTATTTAAATCCTTTCTACTAAACAACCTGCTCTCGTTTGACTGTAATGTTTGGGTTGCCTCTAGACCTATGTGCTGGTGGGGAGCTGCTAAGGTGGAGGAAGACAAACTGGAATCAAAACTTAAGAATGAGCCAAACATTTTCTCCACCATCCTGCAATGTCTGAGGTAAAAGGTAGTCTCAAGCTAGCGCAAGGTCATTGGCAGATGTCCCATGACATCATTATCAACAACCATTTTTTAAGTTCAATTCTGTACACACTACACAACATTTTTCTAAATTCGGTTGGTTTGGTCACTACCTGCATTTTGCGTTAGTTAATTGGTAGAACAATGCTCTTGTCACTGCCATAAATGACTGAACTGTGTGTGTACAGAACAGGATTAAGCATTAAAAGGTGAACTGACAACCAAATAAAAATGCGTGTACGTGTATGTTCTAATCTACATTTAAACATTAAGATAACAGTTTGAAGTTTCCTAGCAATCGTTTGTTAGCATTAGCTCAGCCAACGACAACATTAGGCTACATCAACCGATGTAGACAGATTATGTCTGAAGGAATAAATATGATCATCCTGACCTGAGCTAATTCAGCCAACTCAGATCTCCTTTTTTGCTGCTTTTGGCATTTCATCACTGACTGCGCTGCTGCTGCAACTGAGGATGTGATGTGTGGATGTGATGCACGCACTGACACAAGCAGTGTTTCTTAGTCATGGATTTAAATATTATAACAAGACTTTGAAAGCAGGGGAAGGTACGAACAGGATTTGTAAAAGCAGGTGGACATATCCCCCTCATCCCTAGCGGAATTTTTTTCTTAAGGTATCCTTTAGCCCCTTTGTATCCTAATATTTAACATGTCCGTAATATTGCAGGAGGACTTATTTGAGTTAATGCACTTTAATAATTTAATAATTTCCTTATGATTTTCTGTGCTAAATTGCTTTCATAGAGTAAATGTTGCTGATGTTTTAGTTTAACAGAAGTTACTCCCCAGGGTTTGTATAATGTGCTTAGAGCGTTTGAAATACTTGAATTTGGGTTTTTGAAATTTAACCCTGCCATGTTTATAAAGAGGTATTTAAAAAATTCTTATATTTCCAAAATACAGTACATATTAAACCAGGCTCCACAGTAATTGCTATAATTTATTGACTGGCTCCAGGCCATCAGGCAGTAAAGTTAAGTTATACTTGTAGATTTAAAACTAAAATCGCCAGTAGGTTGTGGTAAGCCATCAGAAGTCATGTCATTCATTCATTCATTCATTCATTCAGTAAGGAGGCTGTAGTAATGGTTACTAATCACTGAGACTCTGAAATGTTCAAAGCTAACTTTACAGTTTTTTTCACAAAGAATGCTGCTGTTGCTTGGAGACGTATACCAGTTCTGTTGCAGAATATTATTTCGTTGTAAAAAAAAAAAAAAAAAAAAATATATATATATATATATATATATATATATATATATATATATATATATATATATATATATATATATATATATATATGTATGTATGTGTGTGTGTGTGTGTGTGTGTATATATATATATATATATGTGTGTGTGTGTATATGTATATATATATGTATGTGTGTGTGTGTGTATGTGTATATATATATATGTATATATGTGTGTAAGGCTGTCAGTTTGTTTGAAAAGTGTATAAGGCTGTCAGATTAATAAGTTAATTAATTACTTAAAAAAATAATGCAACTAAAATATTTGAACAGTTAATGCAATGACACTGCCTCAGACCTGTATGTAATCTTACATTCAATACAGTTGACTGTTGACAAATATGCCTAGATGCAAGGAAACAACTTTATAAATGCATTTATACACTACAATTCAAGATATTGGGGCAAAATATATCCCTATATGAGTTTTTGTAAGAGCAATATCAATAGAGTGCTGTTTTTGTCACGATTGAACATTAGTGCAAATGTTATGTACAACATATATAATAGATCGGTAAATCAGTATCAGTATTATATAATAGATCAGTAAACGAGATGTTAATATTGTGTTATAAAATACAACATTGTTTTTGTTCAGTTTTACCTATGAAATGATTACCTATAAAGCCACAGCAGTACTGTTGTAGATCTCCACACAACACTTTCTGTTTTTTTTTTTTTTTGCACTAACTAAATGGTGTGAACCATTTACTTAATTTCTATATGAATTAGCAGCTGACTAAATCAACTCATAAAGACATGTACTGCCATCTGCTGGTAGTTTTAGTTTCTTCTTTAAAGTATAATTGAATTTTTTTTAAATAAATAAAGGATTAAAGTAAATATTCAAACATTAAAAGGACAGTTCACAAATAATAATAATAATAATAATTCTGTAATTTACTTATCCATAAAAAATTGTATTTTGAAGAAAGAAATACATGAAATAAAATGTTTATCATTTTGTTTCATACATTATGTTAGGCCGGTGTAGCCCAACATAAATAGCTAAAATGATTTTTGGGGGTATTTTCAATGCCAAATTTAGTTTTAACACCCTGCAATTAATTAGATTAATCATTTAATGTACTGACAGTCCTATTAATATCTAAAATAACAATATGCAGCATGAATTCATCAGGTATTTTTCTTTTGAGCTATATAGAGTAATATGTCACAAAGGTTTTGTGTCTGTGTTTATAAATGATTCATTTGATGATTGTTTTCAATATCAATGCTCATTAATGTTTTCTTCCAGGTCTTCTTAAAATGGGCCGCAAGAAGGAAGATGAGATGAGAAACCTTCAGGTGAGTGTGAAAGAGTGTGTATAAATATCACACTGCTAAACACACACACACTCTAGTTTAAAAATTTTTGGGGGGACATTACATCTAGTATATAGTTTTTTCCTGTACAAACTATATTTTAGATTTTTTTCATTCTGTATGATTTATAAGCTGTTTTCCTAATAAAATAATAAAAATGTCCCCACAAGGTCAAAAAGTATTGATATTGCTATTCTTGTGGCATACCATAATTTAGGGAATACCAGGTACACACACACACATGCAATCTCTTCTGTAGTTGGTGGTTTACTTCCATAATCTTCATGTAATCCTGCATGCACATTAGTTGCTCTGCATGTTTTAGCAATCACACCATCTTACCCCTGCTTGTTATGGAATATATGCATCGATAAATGTGGCTCAGTAGAAACCAGCAGAATGCTGCCAGACAATAAAACACAGTATCAGTGATTACACTTGTCCCTGGAATTGTCCCAGGTGCTACTTTTCACTGGTGGATTAGAAACCTCTAGGACTCATTTGAACAGAATTTCCTGTCCAAGTCACCTCTTTTTTTTTTCAGGACCGGATTGTAGATCTTGAAATGGTAGGCTATTTTTGTTTTGCTATTTTGTGCGTGATTTTGTTGGACTGTGTGAATAGCATCTGAAGCACTGGACCAAAGTAATACTTGCCAATGATGTATCACTACGCTCAGCAGAAAGTGTTCAGAACATGTCTAATATTTAGTGGTAAACTGTTGGTCTTTGAAACAAATCTACTTTTGATTTTCACCTTGACTGATTTTTAGACTTTTAACTTCCATGCAGATGAAGAAAACTCATCACAGCAGTATGCAGGATCCTAATAGCAATGGATGACTGCTGTACCTGAAGATTTGAACTAGCTGTTTTAAATATTTTTATATTTAACCTGTCAGTTTTTCCGTTTGTTTGAAAGTACATTTATTATGGTTATTGGTGCTTCCATGCTCTCTCTCTATCACTCTCACTTCTGAAATAAAGTTAGTTTAGCTTTGTGAGGCTGATTCATAGATACCCTTTCTGATTTTGGTCCAGAATATTCTGTCCGCAAAGTTAAATAGCTGAAATGTTCCCCACCTTAGTACACTATTTGCAAGAGCGTAACGATTTCTGTTAAATGTTTGAATTACAAATCATTACTTGGCTAAGAAATATGCAGCCGTTTGTTAAAAGTATTGACTCCTGTATTGACTCAGCAGTATTTATGCAGTTGGAAAAATAAGCTATCTGACGCCTACCACATCAATCACCATTATGTGCTACGGCTGACTGACGAACATTTAATTAGCTCCTGAAAAGCTTCAGCCTTTACTCACAGCTCAGTCTAATTACATCATTATTGCTTGGCACCACAACACTATGGTGTCAGAAATTGACCTTTGCTGCTTCTGGGAGATGCACTCATTCCGATGACTCGTAGCAATAGGGCAAAGCTACTGTAAATTAAAATTAAGGACACAATAATTCCACTTATAACACCATTCTTATTTTATAGAGCACCAGGCTGGCCTTGGATCACCTGGAATCAGTTCCCGAGAAACTCAGCTTGCTTGAAAACTTTAAGGATCTTGAGGTTTGATCATAAGTGATGTTTTGGTTAAGATCTGACCTGTCTAAGTAGATATCATGGTTGGCTTTTGTGATTTCAGGAGTCACAGAAGCAGAGAGAATTGGTGGAACAACGTTATGTCAATTATAAGGAGATAGTTGGTAACCTCCAACATCAGCTTGAAGAATCTAAGAGGAGGATTCAGGAATACAGGGTACGAATTCTGGAGTGGTGAGGTCCACAGTCCAGGTCCATTTTCTTTCTTGTAAGAGTAGATCTTAACTCTGAAATCTTATAAACTGATTTCTTTCTGTTAATTTTAGGATGAGAAGTTGGATGCAGCCTGTCAGAGTCTGCATTTTACTAGTCTGACATCATCTCTGCTCAGTCAAAGCAATATCCTAATGGATACCTCTCTGTCTACCCATACCTGTGAGTACAGGAGTATGGAAGTTGCAGTTAAAAGTTGTTGAAACCAAGTGGCACAAATTTTCACCCTCATAAGCTGAAAATTACATTCCTGAAATTAGTGCTGTGACAGTACCAAACAGGTGGGGGACTCGAGTCACAAGACCTTATTAGAAAATTATTAGACTTGACTTGGACTTGAGACTTGTCTTCATGACTCGACAGGACTTGACTTCATAATTATTATTATATTTATTGTAAATTTGTTAAACAAAATGCAAGCCACTGGACCAGCCGCAAACGTGATCTGAGTCTGTGCAGTTCATGACACTGCACGAGCACAGGAACACAGCATGCCAAATACCAGGAGAGAGAATCTCCCAAGATGTTTAGATAAACACTTTAAAAGTGTATACATTTGCTGTATGCCTTTACAAAGCCAGGATGTCACCTCTTCAAAAAGGAAAGGTATGAAAGGTTGTTCGTTAGTTGAAAAAAAAACTGCCATTAAATTAAATTAAAGTGATTAATCCTGTGTTTGTAATTAATATTTTGGATTATATTTTGGATTAATATTTTAAGTTCCATAAGAAAAACACTGAAGACAAAAACAAAACAAAACAAAACAAAACAAAAAGGTTAGGGTTATGGTTAGGGATTAGGGTTAGGGTTAGGGTCAATTTAATTCGTATTACGATAAATCAAAGAAACTGATAAGTTACAGGGGAGGATACATAAACATTAACAGCAATAGTAAAAGAAACAGCCAAATAGGGTGTCTACATACAATTAAAATGTTTTATTTATGATATAAGGGGTGATATGTAGCAAATTGTTTTAAATTGAATGGCATGCATTATTACACACTATTTAACATGCTACCAGACTGAATTTAGTGCAAAATCATTTTCAAACATCTGCTGAATATTATCTGTACCAGGATAGATGGCCTCCAAATAACATATGATTATTTTTATATATTTAATATCATATTTTTATATTGTATTTTTATCAATATTTTTCTCAATTACAGACTTATCTGTATACAAAGTAGTGTTTTGCCTATATTCAACATGTATTTAAAACATTTATTATTTAAAATGTATAATTCATTTCTGAGGGAAAATGAATAAGGTTGTGGCAAAAATATTTTGATACTGTGACTTGACTTGATCCTTAGAAAATCTTGACTTAACTTGCTTGATTTGTTTGTACCATGATTTGAGACTTGCTGGAGACTTAAATATGTGTGACTTGCCCCCACCTTTGGTATCAAAATAGCAGAAATTGGCGGTATAATTTATTTTAAGTTATTGTAAAATGCATATGGTTAGATCCATATATTTTTGGACAGACACAATTGTCATTATTTCGACTCTGAATGCCACCAGAAAAGAATTTAAATGAAACATGATGAAATTTAAGTGCAGACTTTAAGCTTTAATTCAAGGGGTTGAACTTGAATTTCTTAAAAAAAAATTACATAATTTGAGGAAAATATTAACATATATCCATATATAAGATCTATGAAAACCCTTTGACTTTTTAGGATTTGAGCTGGGTTTAAGACCTTTCTAAATAGTTTTTAATTTGTACATAGCTTTAAAGTTGGCCAATGGCTATGATTTTCAGAGATGAATTTTGAGAAATATGGGTTTAAAAGGAGAGGGGTTTCACTTTCACTTCATGGGTTTAACAAGAGCTCTCTTCCTTCTAAGAGACAGCATGAAAAGTGTACCTTGTAGTTGACATTTAGAAAAGTGAGTTCAGCGCAACTGTGTAATAAATGTATCTCTTTTAGAGGGAATTGAATCTTAAGGATTAGGGTTGATTCGGGTTGAAACTGATTTAAAGTTTATAGCATACACTTCATTGACTAATTGACCAGCATCTAGCACAATTTATCTGATGAATTCCGTTTATTCGATGGCCATGGAAAATACATAATCTGGTGTTTTTACTAATTGAGTAGGGTAGCAATTGGGCACTGGGCAAAGTTTGACTTTAAATACACAACACAAAGTGACTCTTCAAACACAAACACACACAGTTCTGAGGTTGAGCTACTGAGCTTGACTTTCCCAAAATCTAGTACTTGTTACTAGCTCTTAGATCACAACTTAAGAAAAACACAAAGCAGAGATCTGGGTTAACTTGCGTTTGGCATTGGTTTGTCCAGGGAAACACGGTGCTTCAGATTTGCTGGCAATCATCCTTGATGTCTTTAGGTTCACTTAGCCATGAATTGATGTTGGTCTGTTATGTGAGAGTCTCGAAAGATGGTTACCTTGGTGATGGATGGTGGAGCACTTAAAGTTGAGAGTCTTCAGTTTTTCTTGAGATTTCAGTGGTCACAAAGCTTCACGCAGTATTGGTCAGTTTCTAGATGAACGTTAGTAAGCATTTCAGCGGTTTGGCTTCCAGTAGTTTAATTAACAAGTTCTTTTGGCACTTTTTCCTTTTAAGCAATGAGTTCATTTGACGTGGTCCACGCACATCCTGTTTTTGTTTCTGGGTGGAACAACATTTTATATATACATTTTTCATAGCGTGTCTATGTTCCAGAGGTCATGAATGGCTCCGCCTCTAACGAGGAGCATCGGAGTAAATCTGTCTTTCCTGTTCCTCTGATTATGTATTTACACAGGCTTGTGAAGTCTTTAGAGAAGTTATCTATTCTGTGTTGATTGAAATTGTTTTTTAGCAGTTTTGATCCCAGAGAAGATACGGGCCGAGTCTCGGAAGGAAGCCTGTCCAGACACAATATGATGGTCATATGATCAGTTTTACATCTCACAAACATTAAAATTCATTTGGAATGTTTTGGAACTTCTGCAGTTTGTTTGTCTGACCAGTGAGGTCCTACAACAGTTTGTACACTATGCAAATAACAGACTGTCATCGGACTCCTCCACTTTAGTAATTCATTCAGCCGATCTTTCATTTCTGGATATGAAAAAGACCATTATAACATTGTTTAGGGCACTGACATCACTAAAATAGTGGATAGAATACAATAGAATAGATTGAGAAGATTAAGATCATTAAGTGAGCAGCTACTTAAGACTGCATTGTTCTCTTCCACGCCACCATGTCACAATATTAAAAAAATAAATAAACGTATGCCGTAGTTTACTCAGGACTGGCAGGGAATGCGCATTGATAGTTTTTTTTTTATACATGTCACTTGGTTTATTTTGATAGGTATTTGTCATGTTTAGATCGCATTACATATTGTGAAATCTATGTAATCTCAATATATTGACACATGCTTTGTTCCTTGTCAACAAATGTAAGTGTGTGTGTGTATACTTTGCTATATGTGTTTTCTGGCTGTATTCTCAGCACTAATGAAATATACTACAATGTGTCTTTACATATCCCCTTCTATCTCTGCACTTCTGTTTAAAGCACCCCAGAAGCCACTTGCCAGTCCAGATTTGGAATCCAGTCTGACCCAATAGCACTGAGCAACTGAGCAAACTCTAAACACACATACAGCTGAAGCTTTTGCCGGTGAAGAAAAACTCATGACTACCTCATGATTTTCACCAGATCCTTATGCTTGGACCAATCAGACCACTATGTATCTATATATTTTGAAAATATCTCATTTTGAATATATACTGTTATCAATTTACCATAATTTAGTTGCATCTAGCAATAGTTAACTAGTTCTGTATGTAATCAAATTTTTTGTTGTTTTTAACTATTTACATTTTTATATATCTATGTAATGAAATGTGACTGACTATGCAAAATTACAGTGCTTTTTGTAACTTTTATTTTTATTTGTATTTTTTTTTACAGTTTATGTAATGAATGATTTTTACTTCTATAGAAAAGTTACTAAATGGCCTGGAAGTCTGGAACTGTAAAATGAATATATGAGACTCCCATCTGAATGAATGTAAAACCAATTAAAACATTGTCACTGTACAGCTACAAAACTTGTAAAAATATGCTGTGTGCATCCAATGTTACATCTTGAGACAAAAGATTACATATTGTGTCACAACCAAATAAACCTCCACCCTTCTAACCTTCCAACATTCAAGACTTTACGAAAGCTCTCCTGATTGCGGAGAGTGATATAACGAATTAGCTCAAAATGGGGGAAGATAGAGATTAGATCTTAGAATTAACTGTAGCAGAATTAACTTTACATATATTTGATCTGTTCGTCCACTGAGCAGACAATATAATTCTTTATCAATTCTAGAAAAGGTTATTTTCCTGGCGAAGGAAGAATAGATTTCCTACTCTGCAGTACTAGCTGTAATTTAGCATGTAGCAAGGGTCAACATTCAGTGACTTCAAATTGCACACAAAGACATTTAATTGTGAATATAAGGGATTTAATAAAGGAGGCTATAGAAAACACAACAATTTAAACAAAACACATATAAATAGGACAAAGAAAGTAAGAGAGAGAGAGGAGCAAAAGAATGGCAGTATTTCCCATCAACCACAACCTAGTGAGAATCATCAAAGTATCAAAATTAACAAACTTAAACTTAAACACGCATCCAACTAGTTATAAAAGTTACTTGCATTAGTTTTTTGTTGCTGAAAAATAATCCTGATGCAGTGAACAAGAAGTTCTTGATGATTTCTTTAGACATGAGCTGGAGGTTTTCCTCTGGTTCCTCTTAAAGGTATGAAAGTCCACAGTGAGATGACAAAGTTATTTGATGGTAACTACCAGAAGGTTGGACTCAAGAGTTGAGTCTGTAGAGTATTCGTCTCAAAGAAAAGAAGATTTTGAGCCAAGGGACTATTGATAGTTCCCTGACACACCCACCGTTTAGGTGGAATTGCCAATCAGAGGTATGGATTTTGAGCAGGAGAACTTTTCTTTGTTTGCTTTTATGGCCCATTGGCATCTTTATTGTTGGTCTGGAAAGTTGGAGCAGCTTTATTCCAAAACACAGTAAAAATGGTACGATGCACTTCATGATTCTATAAGGTATGAAAGTAGAGATACACTCATAGACATGGGCAATTTAACACCCACAAAGATGTAGATATTAGGTCCAGGTCTGTAATTTATCAGCAAATGTTAACAAGGCTAAAAGGACCTTTTTAAGACAATGTCCAAATGAACATCTAGATCTTAAGCAGACGCTACAGTGATGTCTATAGACAGAAGTCAGAAGTGGTTGACAATCTTGGTAGTAACAATGGGACAGTGTCTTATTCCCCCGTAGGAGAAAAAGACACGTCCTACCCCATAGGGGAGGTGACATATGAAGATCCACCTATGGACTATGGATGAAGCGCTACATAGGGAAAGTTCTCCACGGGAGGGGAGATCTACCAAGCCCAGATTACCGTGGGCATGTACACTTTAAGTGTGGGTGCAGACAGGTGCATTTCCAGGCCACCCTTTGGAAGGAAAGCATTGATCCAATGCTACATCTGGGGATCCTTCCCATGGAAAGAACACCATTTAATGAAAATGAGTAATTTTAGGTCATACAGCTGTCTCATTCGAGGGCTGCCTGGGTGAGGGCCAGCAAAGACTCAAGTCTATGCATGCTATAGTAAGAGTTGGCGAGCAAGGGGAAAGGACGGTTGATGGTGGTTGATATACGCAACCATCACTGTGTTGACCATCCGGACAAACACATATTTGCCTTGGATCATGGGCCAAAACCTCTACAAGGCTTGAAGCACTGTCAACATCTATTAATAGGCATTTAAGGCAAGAGCTTGTCCAGACACCTGATGCTGCATGCCCGCTGCACACAGCACTCCAGCCTGTCTTGGACACATCTTTTGTGACAACGGTGCATCTGGACACCTGTACTAAAGGCACTTCTGCTCATAGAAAAGAGATGTCCTGCCAAGGGCTGAAGGTTCGGTAATACATTGGTTTGATATTCAAGTCCTAATCTGGCTAGGTGGTCTAGGACCACGTCCCTGTGAGTGCAAACCAATTCTCGGAGTGAGCTATGATAAGCCAGTCACTGAGATAACTGATAATTGATAATGCGTATGCCCACTTCCCTGAGAGGGGCAAGGACATCCTCTGCAGCCTTTGTAGATGTGAGGGGACAGGCAGAGCATGAAGGGGAGGACCTTGTAATGGTATGTCTGACCCTCAAAGGCGAACCGTAGAACGGTCTGTGCCTTGGTAGGATCATGACATGAAGTTCTTAAGCATTCTTAAGGTTTGAGGGTTAACTTTCTAAACAGAAGCTTGTGAAGGGCCCTATACAGAGTCCGCAAGTCCAGGATTGGTTTGAGTCCCCCACCTTTCTTGGGTGCAATGAAGTATGGGCTGAAAAAGCCTTTCTTTATTTCGGCTGGGGGGACAGGCTCAATTGCCTCTGCCATTAGATGAGTCACAACCTCTGCTCACCTTGCACGGAGGTAAGAGAATGCCATTGAACTTGGGCATTCGCTATTGAACTAAATTGCATAGCCGAGCTGAATGGTTCTGTGAAGCCATCCGGGGGGGATTGGAGAGGCTTATCCAAAACATCCAGAGATACCCCTCCAATGGTCTCAAAGGAAACTTCATTCTACATACCTCGGGTAGGGTTGTGGCTGGAAAAAATGGCAGGCATTGTGGTAGGAGGTAAAACACCCTTTGACCTGTGCCTTGTCTGCGAGGGCTCTTTTTTCATCAACAATGGATGTGGAAAGCTGCATGATTCGTCTGAGCCAAGAGAGTGCCCTCTTGCATTTGAGCATAAGGAGACTGAGTGACTGTGTTCAGACATGCTCTGATGCATGTTTTGAGCATATCTCTGCCAGGTTGAGCCACAGGTGGCCCTCCTGGACTACCATTGTGGAGATCACTCTCACCAGAGCCTGCTCTGTAGTCCAGAGGGAATAGTCAGTGGACAAGCGCAGTTCCTACAGGACTTCTGGTTTGAGCACAACTTTGTTCTTTAATGCCCTGGTCTGCAGGATAACCTCGGGTGGCCGCATTTACATGCAAATGCACCGCAATCACTCTCTCCACCTGGGGAACCACTGTTTAGCCCCTTGGTGGTCCACTATTGAGGGTGGTGATGGTGGAGGAGCCAGTTTGGCATGTTCTGCTTCACCAGCTCTTCATGCACTAACAGGAAGCAAGGCACTGGGGCACGCTCAGCACCCAGACTAGTCATCCAGCTTTTAGCACTCTAGACCACTGATGCTCTTAGCTGCCCATTTTAGCATCCACCTCAGACTGCGGCTCAAAACCCATAGGCTCTTGCCCAGCTAAAGCAACAGCCTCGGATGGCTTAAGCTCACCCTCCGACGTTGTGATAGATAACCCATTCTGACCTGAAAGTCGACCAGCAAGCAAGAGGAGAAAAAAGCTTGCAGGGACTAGGCTGGTGAAATCTCACTTCTCTCTCCTCACTCCTCCGCGACGCACATTGCTCCAGCATGCCACATTCAGAACACACTGTTGGTAAGGCATGACGAATTACACAAAACCAGACTGTATACAATTGTAGAATGTCAAATTGAATGACAAAAATTTTACATAAAAGGAGAGTACATACCTTAGTTTTTTAGATGTTTCCAAAAATGGGTGTATTTTTCAGATGAACAATATGGATCTAGATACTGTATATGGATGAGAATCAAAACGTAGAGACAAGATTTCTATCTGCCAATAAAAGTTACCACCTTTTATGCACAAACTAAAAGAACTGACATGATAACATTTTTCCAAAGCCTCCATTTTGGAAACCTATTGAACTGAATAATAGAATATTAACATATTTTTGGTCACATAAGGAATTCAAATTAATCTTTAAATATGCATTGGTGGAAAAAAGTGTTGGCCCCCTTCCTGATTTTTATTATTTTTTTTTTTTTTGCATGTTTGTCACACTTTAATGTTTTAGATCATCAAACAAATTTAAACATCAAAGATAACACAACATGCAGTTTTTAAATTAATGTTTTTATTATGAAAGGAAAAAAATTAACACTCTTATTTTAACACTTTAACTTTCCTAAGAGTACATATGAGACCACACTCAAGAGTGTAAAAGTAACTCTAAAGCAGTTCCGTTAACGCTTAAGTTCATGACATAATTACATGAGTAACTGAATACATGACATGAATTACATGAATTGAGAGATGAAGACTGAAGACACTTGATGTTAAACTTACCAAAGAGGAAAATCAAATTTTTTACGTCACCATTATCGTGGTCATTGTTTGTTTTTGGGCTCTTGACCCTTACATTTTCAAAGTTAGATTTTGCTTGGTTGTTATTACTGAGTTATAACAGACGGACAGACAAATAAACATACAGGTATGTGTTTTCGCTAAGTTAGATTTATATTGTTGATTTTAAGAGCCCTGTGATTTCTCAGCATACAATTTCCAGTATTTAAAAAACTGAGGGTTTTCTTAAAAGACGTTTGTTTTAAAATCTTTTAAAAGTATCCTTTTCTTAGACACACAGACATCAAGAATCAGCTTGTGAATCTCAACAACAGTGATGATCAAAAAAGCATGTTGCAGTGCATTCTGGGTGACACCAATCAAAATTCATCCATGGCTTCCATGTTGCATTGTGGTATGAATAAATTATTAGCTGAAATGTCTTTGTAATTTTCTTTATTCTTACTATTTCATGTTTGTTTGTTTGTTTGTTTGTTTTTATTTGACTTGTAGGAGCTTGTTTTCTAATGATTTCAGTTGATCTGTTTAACTGAATTCTTACGCTGATTTTGGCCAATTTTTTAAATTATTATTATTATCAGATTTATCAGACCAATATTTAAGCAATCATTTTAAGTAGTGGACACTGTAGATCACAGGGCTGTTGTAATCAACAAGGTAAATCTAACGTTTTTAGGTTTAGGCTTTAAATTAGCTTGGTGAGTGAGGTCAAACGATCATTATGTAAAAAAAGCATCACATTACAACTTTTTTTCTTTTGCTTGTCTTTCTGTCTGTCTGTTACAACCAAGTTATAACAGCCAAACCAAATGTAACTTGAGCAATATAAGGGTCAAGAGCCCATCTAAAGCAAACATTGACCACTAAAATGGTGAAATTGTGATTTTCTTCTTTGGCGATTCTGTGTCAATATTAATCAGTCAATCACTTTTATTTCTATAGCTCTTTTACCAATACAGATTGTATTAAAGCACTGAACAGTATCAACTATAATGATAGGGATGTATAATGACGAGATTGAAAAATTTGTTATTAAATTTAATAAGAAATTAGCACTAGAAATTAAGTGCCTCAACAAAGCAAACCAGAGGCGACAGCAGCAAGGAACCAAAACCCCATCCTAATGGAAGAATGGAGAAAAAAAACCTTGGGAGAAACCAGGCTCAGTTGGGGCCAGTTCTCCTCTGACCGGATACCCAGCACTTAAATTACAGTTCAATTTTAAATGTAGCTATGTCAGATTGTGCAAAAGATTTATAGTGTGTGCGTATCTGGTGTTCCGGTGATCTGTCCACAGGGCTCATCTAGGTGTGCTACTCTCTGATGTACGTCATTTCTGGGTGCTGATCCACCATTTTATCTGGATGCGAACTGAGAAACAGAAGAAAAAAGAGACAGAGTAATATTAGCGTAGATGCCATTCTATTTGCGATGTAATGAGTACATTGTGTTTTATGAGGATTGTTCCCAGTTCTGGCTGATCTAATTAATGCAGCCTAACAATCCTTTAACAAATTTGAATAATAGAAGTGTACTAGTGTATTTTGTGGCTAAGTTAAAAAGATATGTCTTTAATCTAGATTTAAACTGACAGTGTGTGTCTGCTTCCTGAACAGTGTTATTTTAACACTTAAGAGTGTCTCACGTGTACTCCCAGTAGAGTAAATTACACACATTTGTTTGTTGTGCACATGGCCCTGTTAAAACATAACTGAGTTCAATTTCACTAGCCACACTCTGGCCTGATTACTGCCATACCTGTTTGCAATCAATCAAGAAATCACTTAAATGACAAAAGTAATGTAGACCAAAAGATCCAGCAAAATGATTAAAAGCACAGCGACCACTCGTCCAAGAGGTCACAAAAGACCCCACAACAACATCCAAAAAACCGCAGGCCTCAGTTAAGGTCAGTGGTCATGACTCCACCATATGCAAAAATGGTACATGGTTCATAGTTCCAAGACTTGAGATAAGCCTTTATGTTCTTTTTGCTCAGTAGTTTTGCCAGAAAACATCTTGATTCCCAAGACTTTTGGGAAAATACACTGTTGACTGACAAGACAAAAGATGTGTGTCCCATTGCATCTGGTGAAAAAGTAACACAGCACTTCAGAAAAGAAACATCATGCCAACAGTAAAATATGGTGGTGGTGGTGGTGGTGGTGGTGGTGGTATGGTATGGGGCTGTTTTGCTGCTTTAGTACCTGGAAAACTTGCTGTGATTAATGGAACCACGAGTTATGCTGAAAAAAAAAAAAAAAAAATTCAAGGACAATGCCCAACCACAGGGCCACGTAGGTTTGGGTTTTGTTTTCCCCCTCATTTAAAAAAAACTGCATGTTGTGTTTACTTGTTATCTTTGATTAATATTTAAATGTGTCTGATGGTCTGAAAAAAATAAAAACATACAAAATAAATAAATCAGGAAGGGGGCCAACACTTTTTCACATCTTTAATATCTTTTTTCTTAGTTTTGCTGCCAGTTGCATAATATAGCATTATTATTGTGCTTATAACTAATACCAGTCAGCCATTAATTATCCACATACCTCTCCTGTAGAATAAATGACATTGGATGCTGGTTGAAAACAAGGTTTAGTCATTTAGTCAATACATTGAAATGTGATTTAGTGACATACAGTTGATGCATATTCCAAACACTAAAACGAAAGATAAAACAGTCTTTTACTTTTTTTTTTTTTTCTGCTGTGTTTCAACCATTTCAGTAGTTAGTTTTGGCTCACTCAGCTGGGACTATCCTGGAAATGTCAGTCTAATAGGCGTACATGAATACACATACTGAAAGACTAAACTGTCTGTATTCTGCTGTAACAGTAATCAATGTCCATTATTGCTCATATAAAGTAGTTGAGTTGACAGTACTCTACTGTGAGTTCTGTAGCCTGTTGTATAGAAGCAGCTGTACAGAAGTTGATGCTGGTGGGTGGATGTGTTATTACAGTGGGCTCCTGCTGTGATGGCACATTTCCGTCACCCTACCCGAAATCAACAGGGACTGATTTCAGGGCCAGCTTTCGACTGCAATTCTTGCAGCTCATTGGATCCAATCACACTACAGAATGCAAAACCGCATCCTCATGGACAAAATATATCACTGTCAGTCCTAGAGCTGTGCCACAACAAGTCCTTGAATTGCTGGATTTTTCTCCATCATTTCTTATTCTTTCATGTTTTATGAGAACAAATGTCAGTATGACCAGATGCAAATTTAGTCTGTAGATTCTACTGTATGTAGACTGTCATGAAAATATAATTACATGAAAAATCTGGAATTTGAAATAGGAAAATGTTGATAAATTTAAAATTGGAAAATATTGAAACAGAGCAAAAGGGAGACTTTTTGTTTTTCTGATATGGAATGATTTGGATTTTGTCTTGTAAATAACAAAATTGTCCCTGACGTTTTATTTGTAGAAGTCCAATCTACATTTTCTATCTCAGAGAATGTTTTACTTTCATTCTGAATTTAAATCAGTGCAGTTTGTTTGCGGTCTGACAAGCAGCTGTAAAGGAGTGCTGAGACTACCTGCAATATAGAACTAAGAAAGATAAAATAATTTGAAACTTTATTGCTGATTGTGTTCCAACAAAATCATTTTAAACCAAAGCATAAAATTTTGTTCTCTCAACAGCTAAAAATATGTCATTTACTTACCTTTTTTAATTGTTGGTCTAATGGTCTATTCGTAGCATAGGTCTTTTGATAACACACAACTTTTTAGTTACACAAAGAAAGAAAAAAAATTGTGTGAACCATTAAAATTAATTGTTTGTTTTCACATCACTTTGTCTTTTTTTAAAAGATCAACAGCCATGGTAGTGAAAATATCCATTACAAGATTCTTACAATTTTTATTCCATAAAAAACAACACATTTGAAATGCACGTTTGAAACAACACAAGGAGATGATAATAATATCTGAATTTTATTTTTGAGGAAAACTATTTCTCTAGTTAAAACTCCTCAGTCTGAGATGTCATTGCTTAAGCACTAATAATTGTAGCTTTCCCTAATTTTGGCCAGCTCTTGTGAAATGGACATTTATTAGTGGTGATGAGAGCTCATCAAATGCTCCATTTGGGCTCCAGCTGCAGTATGATGAGGAAAGATGATTGCATGCTCTCATTTCATTCATCAACATTAGCCACAACACTGATCAGATATAACTCAGTTCACATGATTAACTGGCCACGTATCATTTAATAATGCAGAGGGACTGTCAAATAAATCAGGGGATAATGAAAAAAGGAAGAATATAATTGCTCAGTGCTATGTTTCCACTTGGGAAGTGTTACATTTCTTAATGACAGTGTGATCATTAATCTGTTTTTCAGTTACACTTTGAATCTCTAATATACACACTGTTTGTATTATGGATTATTAGTCCGCACTGCTAATGGTATACTGTAAAGTTACTTAACCAGTTAATGCAGATAGATTTGTATTGCATTACCTTTTTTCATTGATCTCTCAATGACCAGAATCATGTTAAAAGCACAGTTGTAGCCTACTACCTTTAGTAGATATTTTACCTGTCAACTTTTTCAACCACCGTACCCCAGTATTTCTAAATCCTTTTCTTCATAAGCATTTCCCCCATATACAGATTTTTTTTTTAAATAAACCATAGTTATTCCAACCATATATATTTTTAAAATTAAGTCATGAATAATTATTAGCAATTTCATAATCCTGTGGAATGTCAAAAGCTTGTGGAAATAAATAGAACATTTCACACTAGCCTTAAAAACAACTGGGAACATTTTTATTGCTGGACATAGTTGTCAAGAGTGAAAACAATAATGAATTGAAAAAAAAAAACACAAAATAAAAATGACAGCACAACTCTTGAGTGCTGTGATGATAACAAAAAAAGAATGAATATACTTGAGAAAAAAAAGGATTTGCAACTACTGCCAGCACGAATGAGCATAATGCAACAAACCTAGAAGACTGCACGACAACAGCGCAACATGGTGAAAATCATAAATACACAGAATGAGACACAGACCAAAATAAATAAATAAAATGTTTCAGAAATATGGTGGCAGTATGAATCCAATCCATCATCCACCTTTATTTTATGAGCTCTTGTAACCTTATTTAAATACAAAACAAAAACCAGCTGTAAAATAACCAGTTACATGGAGTACTAATTGTGTGGAGGTGATTTCTACCAGATAAAGTTATTATTTTCAATGATCTGACTCAGTAACAACATTGAGACAGGTTAACATACATTACTGTTCCAATACTCTTCGACTGCACTTTATGCAGGTACAGTTGGGTCCAAATGTCTGGGACCACAAAGGTAAAATTCTATTTTGCATTTATACATTTTAAATTTGTCATAAAGTAATATCATAAACAATGACAAGAAGTAAAGTAATAAAGTAAACATAAAACAAATGTTTTTGCTTTATTGACAGTGGCATTTGATCTGACATGGACTCCAAAGGTTTGGGCCTCATTTATAAAATGTTGTGCAGAAACTGTCCTAAATTTGATCCTATGATCATCTCTCAAATATGTGTACGTTTGATTCATAGAATGAACATATGAACAGAACATGCACTTACACCTCTCTTTCAGATGTGCGATCTATGAATCGTTAATGCTTTTTGAACTTGAGTGCAACTTAATGGTTTCAGCTCTCTGCACTGTAAATTACTCCTAATTAATGTCATTAACATATAAAATCTTACCAATTATCATAATTTATACAAACTTACTTTTCCAGAAAGTTGTAATACTCCAAAAATAAAAAGTGTGTACTTCTACTCATACCCTGACACGACGCTTAGCACTTTTCAACATCAAAGACTCTAAAAAGTTTTTATAAACATGAGCACTGGCATGAATTTAAGCATACGCACATCTTTAAGTACACACTTTATAAATGAGGTGCTGGTGTTTTTATCACTCTTAATTTGTGTACATAAACAGTAGCAGGAAAATCTGCCCTTTGTCAGATTTGAAATTAGACAAATTATTTGATCTGATTAGCAACAGAGAAATTAGTGAAGAAATATTTCTTCATTGTTCATAATATTACTTTATTTATTTGTTCACCTAAAATACTGAAACCTTCTGACCATTTCCCTGCTTATATTCAGTTTTGAATATCAATTTGATTGTTAACATGGGCTCAGACGTTTGGATGAGCTACACTGGATGAGCTACAATAAACAAAGATGTTTGTTCAGTTTGTACAGAAAGAGTATGAAAAATGTCAAAATCAACTGTTATGTACAATAATCTATGATGTAATAAAATATGTAAACATATTTATTGTTTGACACAGATGACTGTGACAACATGAAATATACACTTTTGACTTCCTCAAATAAATTCATATTTCAGCCCTCTTTCAGTTGTCATGCTTTGTTTATTTGATGTGAGTTGTGTGTGCGACTTAGGGAGTCAAAACTGAAAGAGGGATTCCTAAATTTAATTTTGAATGTCTGATTTTTAATTTGTTAAAGATGGATGCTTTTCAGTTGAAACTGGCTATACATGACAGAGCTCAATCAGAATACAAATGTTAAAGCAAATTAGTCCTTGACAGATACAGGAAGAGAAAAGGATGAAAAATAAAAACAGAAATGAAGGGGAAATGAGTATGTTAATACAAGTAAAAAAAAACATTTTTCAATCAGTAAACCCCTGAAATACATACTCAAAAAAAAAAAAAAACTATAAAAAAGACAAACATACCATTTGTTTAATGGAACACTTCTCCAGCGTGGGTTAGAAAAGTACTGTTTTATGGCAATTTTCCCACTTTGCATTTCCAAAACAACATCCTTTAGTTCTCCTCTTTGCAAAGATATCAGTACTACATCACACACATCACATGCATGTCCAATAATCATGACCATTACCCATGATCATAATTGATTTGTACAGGGTTACAATGGACAAGGGTTGCTTTGTTTTTTTTTTTCCTTCATCTTTTTTTACACCAAGGATTTTGTACCTCAGAAAGTCACTTGAGGGATAACAATGTAACAATGAGATATTTTACACTGGCATTGTCCCACAACCAGTAAGGTATCAAGGTCCCCAGAGTCCTATTTGCTTTCTTCCTATGCTTACCATATGCTTAAGTGTGCTTCAAATCACATAACTCGGAAATGGGTTCATTTCGACTCAATGTGTTTGAGTTCTTAAAGGATTTTTTTGTGTAAAATCACTGTTTTCTGTTTAAAATTTTTCAGATATTGTTCTGTCTATGAGTTGTCATTCAGATTTAGTTTTATACATAGTATTCCTTGTCCTTGTCTTTGGGCCTCTTGTTGCTGGCACCCTTAGTGCTGGGCTGTTTGTCTTTGACTACTGTGCCATTATTCTGTGCAGAATTGCTGATGTAGTTCCGTGTTTCATCTACCTGATATGAGCCCTCGTCCCTGTTCCTGTATTTGTACATGGCATAAAGGAGGATGAGGATGCACAGGGCAGCAGCAGAGACAATACCCACCACCATACCTGTAGTGCTGCTGGACTCACGTATTACCTCTGAGGCACCAGGAGGCACTCTCCTGATACCTGGCACAGTGGGCTGAGCACTGGGGATGGTGCGCAACATGGGCTGGGTGATGTACGGCCCCCTCGGTTTTGTGCCGTCTATGTCGAAAGATGTGGGGAGTGGTAGTAGCACTATATCCGGTTGGGGTTTGATCTCACGGTTGTTCATTTTCCCAGCTGGGATTTTAGGAGCGGTCTCAGACGTGACAGGCGATGCCGCTGAGCTCCTGAAGTCAGGCAGAGGCGGGATCGCTGTAGTCCTGCCTGCCTCAGAGGCCTTGCTAGGTTTAAAATCCTTTACTTCCCACTTGGGTGCGAGAGCTTTGTAGCCACCTTCATAGGTCGATGTGGTCAAGATCTTATCTGTTACCAGGGAGAAGGTGGTGTAAAAATCTTCATCGTCAGTAGGGGGGAGGCTAGAGTCGAAGGCCTCCCCAGAGCCAAACCCCGATATCACCAAGCCATCACCATCATCATCATCATCACCATCATCATCATCACAATCATCGCTGCCTTGGTCCGACAAGCAAGGTACCCCCGCCTCAGTGGCAATTGACAGGGACTCTTTGGTGGTCTCAATAATGGTGAGGACGGGGTGTAGGGTCGGGGGAAGGGGGATGAAAGGGGCTCGAGTGGAAACAGGGGGGGTGTCTATGGGATCCTCAACTAGAACAGGGATAACTAACTCCCCTCCTGACAAGCAGAAGAAAAAGAAAGGAAATTAGTGTCCATTCAGCTTCGGCTGCTTGCAAACAGGCAACTGTACATGACCAATTACAGCAAAGCAAGAACATTTGGAAAAAAATATGACAAAAAACACTTGTCTAAACCAATGGCCAAAACAAATCAAGAAAGAACTGAAAGAGAGAACAGAAATGTAAAAATGCAAGGTAAATTTATCAAAAGGCTTCAAGGGACATGCAGGGTCTTGAGCTTTCTTTTTGGCATACTCTGTTGAACTGACATCTACATAGAACACCTATCAAAATTACTGCACCGCAGCAACTCAGAATGACCGAAACAAGCAAACCCTGAACATCTTTGTATTGCTAAGTGTAGATTTGTGTAGAATGTTTTAAATAAAAAACTGAGCCGATCTGTTTTGAGCAACTGCTCACGTTGTGAATTCATTTAGGAAATTTATATCTAAGCATCCTGTTGGATCAATGAAAATAAGACCAGCAGCGAGCGTAATATATAGAACACTCCCAAAAGTACAATTATTGTATTGAGATTTCTAATTTTCTGAGCAGCTTATCAAGACTGTAGAGAAAATCCCTTTTTTCTTTTCTTCACACTTGAGATGAAAGCCAATTGCCTTTTGACAGTTCTTATGAAATTGCCACAATGACAAGTCACATGACAGTTCAACAACACCTGAATGCTTAGTCTCATATATGAACACTATGTCATACCATATACAATTCGCATCGCTCAATTTGACAGACATTCTAATTTTTGAGAAGATAACACATTGGGCTTCACTAGATTCAACCGACTGAATTTTAGTTAAAACAGTAAACGTGCATTGAGCTAGATTAACTGAATTTACACAAACATCTTTGGATTGTTTTTCTTGAGATCTATTATAAATTGGACTTGCTCTTATAGATTCTTTTATTTATTTTTTTGCATACATTCAGATGGTGGTTGAATCTGCTCGAACTTACGCCAAGGTGGCTTTGCTGTTTACAAACAAAGGGCACTATAAGGCAACACAGGTCTCAAACAATGGACCAAAAGAACTAAAAGGAGAAAATAAAAATAAAAGCAATGCAAACAATGGTTAATGGTTAGAGCAAAGCACTAGAAACATTCGCAAACCAAATGCACAAAAAGAGTCAAAAAGAGACGTAAAGTACATAAAAAAGAAAATTAGTCTAAAAAAAAAAATAAGCCCATAAAACAATTAATCAAAAGGTGGAAGCATACCATCAGTTCTGTGACTTACATCAACAAATTGCCCGCATGATTTTGGCAGGAAGAAAAAATTTACAAAAAATTAAGAAAGTTGTGTAAGAATGCTTGGGGATAAGTATGGTTATCTCTAATGATTTAATTAGGCAATCAATTTATTTTCTGATTTTATCATATTTTTTCGTAGACAAGATGATACAGGGAGGCAACGACACATACATTCACACCATGACATGAAAAATAACTTCACCATTCTGCTCATTTGTTCTTTCTTTTGATAAATAAATCATTTTCTCTACAAAAGAAAACTGTACATTTTCTTTTTTTCGTTAATTTTGCTTTGAAGTATCTACAGATACGTATTTTCTTTGTTCTTTTTTAAAATAAATTCTTTAAATGATTGAATGACTATACATACTGTACCATTGCTAAGAGGAGAAGGGAAGGGGCAAAAGAGAGAAAGAGGTATGGAAAAAGAACTAGAGAGAGAGAGAGAGAGAGAGAGAGAGAGAGAGAGAGAGAGAGAGAGAGAGAGAGAGGGAGGGGAAGAGGAAGGCCTATGAACAGACTAGGTAGGAAATGACATAGATGGAAGTGAACGTGTACGTCAGTTGCCATGTCCATGTAAGGGCGGTACGAAGCGGTCGGGCGGCAATAGAGCTTTGGGCTGTAAGGAAGGGATGGGGATATACAAACAATGAGCATATACATGCCCATCTACCAGATCATATAGCACTCTCAAGACTGACACTCTTACAGACCCTAAGCTGCAACTTCTGTCCCATGCAGTTTCCATTTTTGTAAAAAAATTAGATTTCAACAATTTAGAAGTCAGATTTTAAACTGAGAAAAATGTTGATCGATATTTAACTGACTTCGAAGATTTGGAGTAGATAGTGGTGAGGAATTAGTATTAGTATTTTTTTTTTTCGTGATAACAATTATGCGTATATGGCTGTATATACCGCTATACAGTTCTCACATGCTTTTAAATATTGACCAAGCTAAACAAGAAAAAAAGAGAGAAACTATACAAGAATCAGTATAGAAATAATAATAAAAAAATATACCAATGTATTGTTATTTGAACTTTGAAGGAGAATTCCATCCAAAAAAACAATGCCAGAGATATGCTGAGAGGCAAACATCTGGACCACTTCATACACTTCATACAAAAATCAGACAGATATCTCATTCTCTTTTTTTATTACTACTTCATTTTATGTGTGTTTGTATAATAATCATACACAGAGCTGACTTTAAAATCCAAGTGTTTGTTTGTTTGTTTATTTAATCTAATAAAGCACAAAATGTTCCAAATGCCTTTAGTCAGCATACTGATTTGTGAAAACTACGGAAATACAGCATTTTGGATAGAATTCTCTTTCGAATAATTTTATACAAAACAGTTAGATATACATGTACAGTAAATAGATATATACATATATAAATATACACAAACCAGAGGATATATATATGTATACATGTATAAACAAAAAAAAAAACAATAAAAGCACATAGAAATAACTGAAATTCTCTCACACTATCAAGATTAAAATAATCAGAAAGCACATAGTGAAGTCAAATGGAGAAGGGACACTGTACCATCACCACCTTTGCAACTAATAATACCATTATTAGTTTTCTTTTGTAAATTTCTTGTTAGTAGCTTGACAGCACAAAGCAGGGACATATTTCAGGAAAAGAGGGGATTTTTACTTTAGATTTTTACTGCAAGGTGATATCATGCTTTTTAACAAGTTGCATTTAGGGAAAGTAGAATCACAGCACTGCAAGCTGGGATCAGAAGGGCTAAGAACAGGGTTACAGGATATTGAGAAACTCATGGGCAAAAGGCTGTTGGATACTTTATACATCTGTACCAAATTGAAACATACAGGTGAATCAACAAAATCTCAATAGAAAGATAAATACATTGCTATTATAATCATGTAAATATAATCCTTAATCATTAATGCATCAAGCCAATTTAGAACAAAAATATTTGGCAGAGGTCATTGTATAGCCAACAGCTGTTCGCTCAGCATTAATGACAATAAAGACCGGGGATTCCATAAAATGGCATTCTTAAAAGACAGAAACCATTTGACAGATATATTGAATAAACATAATTGACAAATATATTTACGTTTGCATGTATGTAGAACATGTGAGAGATTAAGATCTTGTGTGGCTGACCAGTATGTTTTTTTTTAATAGTTGATGCTGCTAACTATCTAATGAACTTCATATAGCAACAAAAAGACTGCTTTATCACAGCCTTGTTTAATGATTTCCTGGACTATCCTGAGCTTCAGGTGATTTTATCTAGATGAAAGTTTCTTCTAAAACCACAGACACAAAGACAGCGCCTCAGTGGACCCCCACATGTCTGGGTAAATACTTTAATCTTACATTAGCACTTCAACAAGCAATGATAATTTTCAGTGTTTTAGTTCAGCGCAAACACTGTGTGCTTGTCTTAGGGGACTATATTTGTTTTGCAGAGCGAAGATAGGAGGAAATGTTCTTTGGGCTAAGCTCCATTACAAAGCAAACACTTCTACACTGTATTAAGCCTCCAGCTCAAATAGATTGTAGCGTTCTCTGCATTTGCTTACTGGAGTTAATTCTTGTAAACAAATCTGAAGGGCCACCCTCTTTCTCAGCTTTTAACACTCTCAAAAAAAAAACTTCTGTGCAGAACTTTCAAGAGAATTTGAAATGAAAGTAATTAACCAAAGCAGCTGACATTCCCTGTTTAGTGCTCTCTCTCCTGTGTCCCCAACCAAATTCAAGCATCCTCGGTACAGATATCCATGTCTAAACTCCATGACCATCTTGCTTTCGCTGAGTCTTGCCAAACAGTGATGAATGCCGTGGGTGTGCGGGGCTAAACCTGCCTGATCCCCTAAAAAGAAGAGTATTTGTGAGCTGGCCCCTGTGGTTCAGAAAGCTTGCCACAGTCAAATCCTTTTGTGTCAACCGTACATTGTGGCCAACCTGTGACTGTTGTGGTTCTTCTCCTTCAGCTCAGCCTCTGCTAACTCATCACCAATGTAATTCTCTGCACAGAGCATGTCCTCAGAACATAAGACTGGGCAATCTCTGAACTACGCTCTCCTCCTAATCATGTATGAATTTATGTAGTATGAGCTTGTTACCATCTGTAAATTAATTATTAAGGTAATGACATTCAGTTAACATTCGACTGAAATACATTCGACTAAGTAAAAACATGATTTTTTTTTTGTTTCATGTTACACAATAATAGTGCCCCAGCAATAATGGTTAATTGTACCTGAAGTATTAGTTTTTAGTAATTTTTAAGCTTGGGCTTAGCAAAGGGTCAATTAGTTTGGCCTTGCCAACTGTGATGTTTAGTTGCTGTGGTTTTGTTTTCTCTAGGTTGTCTTTCTAAATGTCTCTCTAAGGGATCTGGGCTTGGAGTATCACAGATTGCTGCAGCTTCATCATATCAAATCTCAGTTTGACCCAAGGTGTTAAATGAATATCCTCAGCCAGAGGCATGCCACCACTGTCTGTTGCTCAATTTGTTGTATGGCCATTAAGCTAAATCTGTCAACTAAACAACCTTAAACTGATCTGAGAGCTGCTTTAAAGTGACAGCCGGCCCAATGGGGCCTGACTACACCAAAATTCAGCCTGTGTCGGTAGTTCAGCAACCCATTCCTTGGGGTCTCGTGTTCTCTGTGCACCTCGCTATGCTCTTCCTGATTGATGTCTTGCTTTGAAAACTATTTTTCCATCTTAATCAACCAAGTTGATGACAGCACGATGCAACCTTAGGGATCTTACAGACACAACATCAGTTTTACTTTATAAGGCTCGTCCTTCTTGAATTACACTGGTGCCAGCTTCCCCCCTGTTTGATTCAAACATCAAGTATTTGGAATTGTGTTAGTTGTCTTTGTGCATGAGTTTGAAAACCAGTTCACTCATATAATCTACTTCATTTATTTATTGGCTATCCTAAAGTATAAAGTATAATTTCTTTTTATACACCATGACTGTGTTTCTATCAACATACATGTAACTCCAAAAATGCACCTATAAACACAACTCATTGCAGTTTCCAGATAAAAGAAACACTATCTGCAAAAACACTATATACAATACTATATATTACATAAAAACACTTTACCATACTGCATGATTTGTGAAAATTGTGATTTTTGCATCACATTATTAATTATTATGTACAGCTTTTCTATGGTGGTACAGTTGTTTGGTAGCCACTCTGGTACAGCATTGCAAGAAGCAACATAATAATAGCCTTTTTGTGGAATTCCCATTAGTTCAAATGTGTTTCACAGCAAAAATACAAGAAACAACAACATCGGCAAGACGTCAGACAGATAGAGCAATCAACATTTAAAGACAAAGACATCAACACATAGACAGATGATAACGGCACACATGGTCAGCCTGTTAGCAAACTCATGGATGGAGAAGCACAAAAGATAGAGCTTGTAACACCCATGCAAGAGTCATGATGGAGATCTCCCATTGGGGATCAGTTATTTTACAATCAATGCATGCATCAAATGCGACTGATCAGTAGCAACAAATAGAAAAACAGATATACTTTGTGGCAATAAAAGTCTTTTTATGCCATCTGCATTCAAACAGACATGTCTATGCAGAAAGGCACAGAAATAAAGATGAGTTTAGGGGTGGAGGGGTGGGGGGAGTGGTCATTCTTTCACACACAACTTTCTTGAGACAGAATGGGGTTGCCTGCACAAGGCAAAAATAATAAATAAAACATATGATGGCAAGAAAAGATTTTGTTGCCTTTTATTTCCTGTTGTATAGAATGTGGGGATTTAATTTTAGCCTAATGGCACAAAACATAAAAATGAGGAAGATAATTATTAAGGTTTTTTTCCAACCACCAAAATTCCATGCGGCACAAGATGAGGCGAAACAAGAGGATCAGCTTTAATCCTGGAAAATGGAAGGATGAGGACATCAAAGAAAAAGCCCCCCAAGAGGGTAAAAAAAGATAGAAAAGTCTTGCAAATACAGCAAATAAACCCAAATCACATGAATGGAATGTTGAAGAGTGGATACAGTAGGAAGATGTATTTCCACATGAAAAGGTTCAACCAAAACAGAAACAAAACAGAAAGTATCATGCAAACTGTCTAGGAAATTTGAACTGAAGGTCAGATTGATGATGTGAATTTCTGTGTCAACATGAAATCATATGAGTGTGGTGGTTTGTGGCTAAGTGTATTCGTTTTGAATGTCAGATGAGAAGAAATGAAAGGTAACACTGGAACGTCCCTTAGCATACTTCCTGTTGTCATTGAAATTGAGAGGACTTGGGGATGGTATTAGATTTAACACAGTTAGGGATAATTTAACCAAAGCACAACTGTCTGCCATCAGGTTTCAAAACTAGTACAGAGTAAATCTTAGGATAATGAGCAGAGTGACCTTGTAAGTTTGAGAAAAATATGCAGTAAAATTAATGAACAAATAAATAGGGGCCATCTGTAAAGTCAAAGGTAATGACAGACCATATGGATACTAGCTTGCAAGGTAAATAGTATGACGCTTTAAAAATTATAAAAACAAAACGTCTGTTTTAGCTGGAAGTCATTTTTACAACTGAAAATATAAACAATCAAAGCATGATGCCAGCAAACATGGTTTTAATTGGTGTGTTTAAGAGTGGAAGGTATAAAAAAATGGTCAACGCAGGACATATGTTTTGTGTAACACGTGTGGTTAGATGTAAATTCAAGGGCCTTAATTAGTGTTCTGATGACATTTAGAAGCAATTAAAGGCCCTTTGTACCAGTACAGGGCAGCAGACCATTGAACTTTCATAAACCAAACAAGCCTTGCATCCATAATGGCCTTGTAAGCACTAAAATCAACAGCAGGGTATCATATACTGGAATGGCTGACGACAGGAGTCTGACAATCCCTAGTTCTTTGAAAATTAGCTTTTATCATAACTATATCGATTAATACAACAGTTATACTACGCAAAAGTGTTTGTTTAACCTTGAGGAAACAGAGGCTATGTGTGGAGAAAGGTGAGCACAGAAATTCGAAGATATCTGTTCTCTATTAGATGTTTTAACGTAAGGCAAGCCTTCAATGTGAGGAAACAAAGGAACAAACAGGAAGGAGGAGTTGTTTCTGTTGCAGTTAGTTCGCTACACATCAGAAATCTCTATGCTCAAAGCATTATTATTATTTGATTTGTAAACCACTCAAAATGTATCATCTGTCAAAGACGCACACACACACGCACTGCAAGAAATCCATTGTGTACAGGATTGATACATTTTGAAGCATCAGAGTGAACTACATGGAGTTTGATACTAATTTTGTACTTTTATCATAAAGTTTGTCTCTCTGTTGATCGCTGAGAGGACAAAATTAGTATAAACACACAACCATGTTAGTAACGTTCGGCCCCATAATCAAGTGTAACTCTGAAACAGCCCAATGCTTCCTGTCTCATTTCATTCCATCACAATATATTAATATATAATTGCATGTAAACTGATTTAAACCAATCAGCCCAAAGACTTAAATAGAACACAATTTGGACACATAAATCACGTCTTAAACTTTATGCATAATAAACAACAAAATATCAAAAGAAGTGACATATTTACAAGAATAATAGATATACTGTTCAAAATTAAGAAAACCTTATTCTTTGTCTTTTATCTGCTGCAATTATTATTAATAATTCTTTTAAACATTATTATTTGGAAGCAAATGTCTGTATTACAATATATATGCAATATAGCCCTCATTTATCAATGTAATTAATGGACGGACACTTTCTGTAAGTCACATATTAGTGGAATGTTTGTTAGTTAATGTATTAGATTTAAATGACTTTTACCTAAAGATTATTACAAAAAACTCAAAAAGTTAATCCTCAGAAGTCCTGTGAAAATATTCAGTAACATTTGTTTGTAGATATAATTTGGTATGATCTTGTATATTCTAGCTCAGTCACATAAATACATGTATTATGACTTATGTGTCCAAATATATCAGTGATATACCACTTTATTTAACTCTATACATATGTTTTTACTACTTTAGTTTTTGAGCTTGAAAAATTGCTTTTAGTGACACTTTTGAAGTTACACTGGGTTGTCATGGGGGTGATGCTTTGAGAGGGAGAACTCAAATAGAAGAGATTGAAAGACCAAGTTTAAGCAAGCACAACCATAACACATCCATCCCACCTGTGTGTCCCCCGTCACACTCCTCCAGATCCTCGTCGTCGCTGGAACATTCTGCAGAGGACACAATGTCATCTGTTGTCTGCTGGTTCAGCCAGAGGCGCGTGGAGACAAAACAAAAAGAACAAAGGTTTAAGTGAAGCCAAATCTACCATTACAAAGAGGATCATGGGTAAAAACAATGAAAACACATCATTGCAGCAAGCATTATATTTTACTTCTCTCCCTTATTTCTCAAGGGCAGCAGACCGGGGACTGAAATGTCAGAGTTGTTTTTCTATTTGGGTTTATTTATGGTGGCTAGCTCTTCATACATCTCCTATCATCTCCAGCTTCTCATAGGCCGTCACAGATCATCACCGTCTCTAGACGCTCGCCTTCTGTTCGCTCATCAGCACCTTCCTCTATCCCATAATTCTGATTTATGAACACACTTGTTCCCGCCTTCTCATTCTCTCCCAGCCTGGACACTCTGGCAGTGTTGTATTTCACCCCACATGCACGCACAGCCTGTTAATCAGAGTGGATCGGTGCCTCGATAAAATAAGCCCTGTCACAAAGCAAGGGTTATGAAATCATAGCACTGATTGAGTTTGCAGTGCTTGGTGAGAAGATGGGCTCTAACTATTATTGAGTTTGACAGGCTAATGAAACAGAATTCGGCTGGAGCCTGGAAAAGCGCATACGTACTAGGATAGAGAGGATGTCAGGAAAAGTAAATTTACTAATCTACTTATAGTTTGTGTGAGAGACACCACCAAAATACTGAATATGTTTTGGGATGCTGCTATCTTAATTAAGGGTAAGAACTTCATAGTTAAAAGGGTCATATGATATTGCTATAAATAATTTTTTTTTTGGTATATATTAGGTGTAATGCAATGTGCTTATGCGGTTTGGTGCAAAAACTTTTTTACATTTTTTTCTGTACATTTTTGTTTCTTCTCTAAGCCCCACCTACAAAGCTCATCATTCTAAAAAAGTGAGGTGTGCTCTGACTGTCCTTGCTGAGGTAGAAAAATTTTAAATCGCTCTTTAAATATGCCTACCAGCAAAAACCAGTGAAAGGATCAGCATAAACCAGCAAAGAACCACCTAAAACCAGCATCCATGCTTCAAAACATACCTATATGTTTTGAATATGCAGGGTTTTTTTTGCAGGGCCATATATGGTTTTCCTGTATTGCAATAATGTCGTGGAGACCCACCTCTAAGAATGTTTTAGATGTGACACCAACTAAATTGCCTGAACAGCATATAAGAACACTATTCTAGACAGGAGACATGAGTTCAGAATGTAAATTTGTATATTCTATCTCAAGTTTTACTGCTGTATTATCTCCATAGATTTCTGTCTAATATTTGTTTTATGGTTTGAGCAGTGATTGTTTATAAATGCACTGTGCAAAGCATCATTTGCTAATTTTATTGCAGGCTGGCAGAATGGTGAAAGCTAGACCAGCTAATCAAATCAAATCAAATCAAATTAAAATTTTATTTGTCACATACATATACATACATGGTACGACATGCAGTGAAATGTTTTTTACAACCGCCCAGCGTCAAAAAAAAAAAAAAAAAAAAAAAAATATATATATATATATATATATATATATATATATATATATATATATATATATATATATATATATATAGCAGCACAGGAGCTCAGTGCGGATGGTGCACTCAGCTGACCGCACCACCCTTTGAAGGGCTCGTCTGTCCTGCATGGTGCTGTTCCCGAACCAGGAGGTGATGTTTCCCGTCAGGACACTCTCAATGGTGCAGGTTTAAAAGTTCCTGAGCACCTGAGATGGGAGTCTGAAGTCCCTTAAGCGCCTCAGATGGTATAGACGCTGCCGGGCCTTCTTCACCAGGGCGTTGATGTGACAGGACCAAGACAGGTCCTGCGTGATGTGAACACCCAGGTACCGAAAACTGTCCACTCTCTCCAATGGGGGTCCCGTTGATCATGATGGGATGGTAAGAGCGCACCTGCTTCGTGCTGAAGTCCACTATTAACTCCTTTGATTAGCTAGGACAAGCATGGAAATTAATTCTCTAAAGAATTGCCATAGTGCAGTCATAATGGTGCTGCATAACCAGATAATGATTCAGCCAACTGATGGTTAATTCAGCTGTGATCCTGTCACATTAACAGCAGATGTGGCATTGACAAACCTCCTCAAGATCAGAGGGCGCTCACCTCTCGTAGTTCCTTAATACTGTTCAGTACAGTTTCCCAGAGTGTGAAATCACAGCAGAGATTTGACAGATATGTTCGTGCATGACCAGTTGCAGAAGTGGTGTCAAAGGACAGGCTAGTCCAAGCCATAACAGCTCAGAAATGACTTTCTGCTTGCACAGAGTACCATAGAGACGACACTAATGTCCCATCTACTGTTTGTGGCCACAGCTGAAATATAAGGCCAATACAAAAGCAATTTCATACTGCCTAGAGTGAACTACTCAGCTTCAGAACAACAAAGTGTATTCTGTTTAAGTAAAGGGTAGACCTAATAACACATCTTATGTTAATGTACAGTACAAGTCTACAATCTAGCAGAACAAATCTCAGATTATGGCTGTCACTGAAAAACTTGCACTGCTTTGGAGTCTACTGCCTGTAAAAAAATATCATGGCTAAAATGGTGTGCCAACTGATTTAAAAGATAGACTCTGTACAGTATATCATAATGTTGTACATATATGGATAAAAAAGTAGAATGTACAATAATGTTAATTATTACTTATATAAGAGCTAAAAAGGTATCCAGTGAAAATTAGTAAATTACTAGTTACTGTACTTTGGATCTGATTCAGAACAAGTAAGATGATGTTCATGAAGTTTATGAATTGTGTATTGCAATGGAATTTCTCTCCATTATGGCCACAGGAAAGAGGTGTGTCAAAATCTATGTACTTGTTCAAAATGACATTAAATTACAGAATTTCATAAGATAAACTGACAGTATAATATTGTAACGCTTTACTTGTGCGCTTGTGGGTGTTTTCGGGGCTTTATCTAAATGTTTATTTAAATAAAACCATCGAATACGGACAAGCTCTTTTTCTCCACTTTATTTTTGTATTCACCGCTCTTTCCCCCCGTCAGAATAAAAGTCCTTATAACAACAGGCAATTTAACATGAGGAGGGAGGGTATTTCTAACACAAAATAAAATATTTATTTTTCTTACAATATCAGTAGCTAAAATGCATTTAAAGTCAACTTTATTGTGGACATAAAGCAAACTGAATTCAGAGTGGGAACATCTGCAGCACTCACATACATGATAAAGCTCTTTCAAAAAGAAAATGAAATGGGAAGGTATCGGGAAAAAGACATGTATTTACAGCATGCTTGACAATGATGAGCCTGTTTTCACAGTGACATCAAATCTAGTGTCCCTAGCTGGCATACTTTACAAAAAACGATTTCACAGTTGGCTAAATCCAATTTTGTCAAAAAATCTCCATGCTATACAAAAACGTATTTTGGAAGCAGAATTTTCCTCATTTTGTGAGAAAATAATTTCCTTATTCTCTCACAGTAAACATGAAATCATGAGGGACTAGACTCAAGGTGGTGTAGAATGTTTAGAGTGCTGATATGATGGAGATGCAATGCCATGGCTATGAGGTCATGTCATATTTAATAACTGTAATGCCCTGTAATAGGAACACCCTGGTGAGTACAGTATCATCAGTGCAGTGTCATGTCTCTAACGGCAGTGTCTACTGTACTAGAAGCTAAAGCTCTGGAAAATGAGTGGGTGGAGGATACAGCATTGTGAATAGCCAGACACTCTATTTCGACTCATTTGGACTGTCTGTTTTACTTTCACCTCTACAATGCAAACACTTCCAGAACTTCCAGAAGAAGACTCTCACTCTACTGCTGTCATTTCCAACAAGATAGCCATCCTAGTGCCGGAAGCACTTGTTTCGATCGGGTCACTTCTGATCTGCATTATCATGTCAGATCTTGGCTTTGACAGACGGACATGAGAAAAGCTTGTATTACAAAGAATCGATGCCGCCAGGCCATATCCCTGTCAAAGGCCTGCCACAAGTCTTTTTGCTCAAGCCAGTCTTCTGGGACGCTCGGAAAAAAAAGCAAGATCAGAATGATATGCATTGTTGTCTGGCTAATGTCACCTTCACTGAGTGTTTGAATATGTAACACTGCATTGTAGACGTGACAAAGCATTGTATTGTATCCTTTAGGACCCTGGCCAATGTTCCCTGTTTTCAACAAAACAGTGTCTGTTGAGAACAGTAAATAAATGAAAATAAATCAGTGGCACTGTAGAATTCATTCTTCATTCCTCAACCCTAAACAATGTTTTGCCTGGATAAGATCTAATATTGATATTTGTGCAGTGTTGTCAAAATGAATGTGCAGCATTCATCTTCTAAAGTCAACATTATTTTTGCTTTCTGGATAGAAGAGTCATAGCTAAATAATACCTGCAATTTCCTTTTAGGTGAGGAGGTTAATGAAATTCCAACACCAAACAAACACAGATACAATCTGCTTTATCAAGATTTTTTTATTCAGAGAAAAGGTTAGATATGATGACATTTATGCAAGCTCATTTTGGTACCCCTTTGGCGAAAAATATTGTTCTTCATGTTTACTAACAATATTATACATTTAAATATACTAAACATGTAATATCAGTTGTAGTTCTATGTTATTTTGCATGTGTGGCCTACTGCAAATGTAACATTTGCATAATTAATTCCAAAAGGTAGAGCAAAAAAAAAAAGATTTTTGTTTTAGGGATGTGAAGTGTATTTGTGCACCTTCTTTCATACACAGTACACGCCCGTGACTCCCCTCTGCACACTCTAATTGTTCCAGCCATAGCAGGCAGTTTCAAACAGGGCCATTTATCTTCCAGGGCAAAGGAAATGGTCTTTGGCCTTGATCTTTAATCACTCCCCTGCCGCAGTGTGCAAGGTCATCAGAGAAGTGGTGACAAACAGTCGTACAGAACTGCCCTAGTCGCACTGAGACTCACTGACTAAAATTAGAGAGTGACACGGGCCCAACAGGATGTTTCAATTACAGCCTGAGATCAGGACAGGAAAAAATGAAGCCTCCAGTTACTGTGTGTGGCTCCGTGTGTAATGGAGATGCAGAGGGAAAGAAAAATCTGGGCAGACACACACAGGACAGAGAAGAGGTAGAGAGGAGCAAAGGACACAGAGGATTGGAATCCACAAGGATTAGAAAAGTCTGTTATACAAGAAGAAGAGATTTTGCTGCTAACGCTGAACTCTAGGTAATTTGAGATTTGAGCAAAATTTCTGAAAAGAATAAAATGAAAAGATAAGCAAATTTTGGATTACTTTGGAGAAATCAACTGCTAAAATCACTGTAGATAAAGAAGAGTTTACTATTTACTTTTTTGTCTCATGTCATTCCAAACCCATATTACTCCATGTGTAAGATAAGAAATTGTAGAATGTCTAAAAGGATCTTTTCCAAACAATGAAAATGAACTCAAACCATAAACATAACTTTTTGCTTTTAAATTCATCATTGAACTACCTTCATAGAAAGCAATTAATTATCTTCTTATTTTAAATTAAATTTAGCCATTAAATATAATCATGCGTTGTCAAGAAGACACTCAACAATTCACAACCTACCAAGCTGGACATAAATGTACATTTTCTTAAAATGTATTCATAATTTATTTTATAATTTTCATAAATGTAAATCACTATCTTATTTAAGCTGACACCTGTGAGCTTCCAAACCATCATTCACAGACAGCAGACAGTAATTCTGAGAATCTTTAAATAAAGCTAAACTGAATAATTCAGCTCTGTTGTTTTGTTTGGAACTGTTTTGTTGACTGAGCAAAAGTTGACAAATAACAGGAAATTCTGTGTCTAAAACTTTGCTTGAAAATGAAAGAAAAACAAAAACAAAAACAATTGTTTCAGAATCTATATTTAAACATTTCTGTTCCTGAGTTCTTCTGTATTATTACCATTACGATTTCCAGAAACTGATTTGAGTACCAGTAAATATTGTTATTTTTAATATTTTTTTGCCCATAATAATAATAATAATAATAATGTTTTTGGATCTGTTAATATCTGTTTTTTCATGTTTATTTTTCATGTTTAAAATGGAGCCCTACAGATATAACTTTGGTACTACATATATAACTTAATCACTTTTAGGGGCAATATTATACATATGGGTCAGATATTTTTCATACACAATTTTTTGTTAAGATAATTATGTAAAGTTACTTTACCAATAATTTTTACACAAGCTATTGTACGGGGTTTGTGTAACATGTTTACATTAATGCTGCTATTTGTTTTAGTAACACCTTTAGCTTCTCAGTGTTAGGGCAGCTGAGATAGATTGAGGCGATTGTGTACATTCATGCAGAGCAAAGGATTGTTGCTTCCTTGGGCTGCATGTTTCCACACATCCCCTGCATGCTTTTTTCTAATGACAAGCTGTCCCAAGGCACCCAGCATCCATCTCTCTGTGTGAGGCATGAGAAAAAGAGTAGGAAGTGAAATTACCACGCAGATCACAAACAAGTACCTCATTGCTGTTGACCTTACATGATTTTAATGTACACACGTTCTTTGCTCATCTGCAGGAAACCACTGTAGAGCCACAAGGCTGAAGTGACAACATATATTGTCGTGTGTTGCAATGAATCAGCTACACCCTGAGATCATAAAATGGCACATGGATTGGAAAGAAATGATTAAGCTCTAAAGTGAAATTTAATAATGTAGGAAAATTCATGGAAATGTCCTTAAACTGATCTACCCATGTAAAGTACCAGTCATAATCATTACAGATTGCAATTCAATATTTTTTGGCTACATGCATACTGCAGATCTTAAAAAAGATAGTGACAACCACATTTACATTAAATGTAGTGTCTACTGAGGTAGGGTTAAGTGATCTAGAATATGGTCATGAATAATAAGGCATGTGCTTCATAAGTACTAATTAACAGCCTTTATGCTAGTAATGTGCATGCTAAAAGCAAATAGTTTTCAGGGAATGGTATTCTTTAATACAGGGGTCACCCAGCTTGATCCTGGAGAGCATCCTGCAGAGTGTTCTTTAACTTGCCTCAAGACACCTGCTTGCAAGTTTTAAATTTAAGACATTGGTTAGCTGCTTCAGGTGTGTTTAATTAGGGTTAGAGCAAAACTCTGCAGGACACCAGCCCTTGAGGACCGAGTCTGGTGACCCCTCCTCTAATATAAAATGTTTCTGAAGAATGCAAATAATATATTTTTAAAAACATGACAAATACAGCAATAATATTTCAAATGCAATAATCTATTTGGCACAAATACAATTTACATTAAATTCAGTGTGATTTCAGATGCTAGCATTCAACTACATATTCCGTAATATAAAAAGAATGCCTATGCCATGCAAGAACTCAAATGTGTTCTTTTACACAAAGCTTGTGTTCGGAAAAGCTGAGACACTAAATGACACTGGAAAATCCCAATCTGTTATAGAGTGTGTTGTCTCTATTTGCACATTACTTTTCTCACTTCTTTTTTACTTTTACCTCATCACTATATACTTATCACAAATAGCTTCTCTTTCTTTTTTTCTTAATCTTTTTCTCTTCTCCCCCACACTTAAACAGCAAACAATCAAGCCATGACCTCTTGGCTACATTAACTACAGTATTTGGAAGCTGTAGTCTTTCATCCTGTTTAGTGAAAATGAAAATTCTCCACTGCTACTTTCCTTTAAGTGCAAAACTTGCACAATCAGACAATGATTACATCCTCAACAGGCATGTATTTGAAGCAGTGATGATGGAGTAGTCATTTCGCATATCTAATGCTTGTAAAGCTTACAGGTTTAGCCGTGACTCACACATCGTTAAAACAGCACATAGCTGAAATCACTGGAATTAGTCATTCAGTTTGGAGGCGGATGATGATAGGTGACGTAAACAGCTAAACGAATTGAATGCTTAGAGCTGGAATCTGGCATAATGCAACACCAGATAAAGAGAATCATCTGTTTCATAACTGTCAGCAGGTGTCCAGCTGCAATGATTAAGTGTGCCTACACACCAAGAATTGTGTCATATCAGGGAATACTGCAAAATCATTGATTTCAATTAGAATGGTGCACTACAAAGACAACAGAACAGTAGGGTTGGTATTTTGATGTTTGCAATTTTTGCGTAACAAACTCATTGTTTTACGACACAGACATTCATTGGTGGTTGAAAAGCAGGTTTAGAAAAGAGATTTTTTCAGTCAAATGCACTGTATTATCTGTTTCCGCACTCTCAAGATGTAACTTCCTCTGTCCTATCCATAGAGATTTCTCTAATCTACAATCTGTGTGGCCTAACACCTTGACAAGGGGTCTACAATACAATTACAGGACAAAAATAACAGAAAAATGCTTGCAGCCTACCTACATTTAAAAAAACATAATATGCAGCAGAACTGCTTGCAGCTATTAGTATTGATGCTCCTATTATAGCTTCTTAGAGGACACTGATTGCACCCTCTGTGAAAAACCCACCACTATACAACATGTGGTTGTGTGTGTATCTGTTAACATGCTTAGTGTGTTCTTTGGTTATGTCAGCATTTCTACAATGCCTCTTGTTCTGTTGTTCCCTAGTGTGTAGAAGCATCATTGAGCAGACAGCAGCCCAGGGCACAGTGAATAGCCCTTACTGGAAATGAATGGATATGCACACTCTCACAGAGTCGCCCTCTCCTACCAGAGATCAAGTGTGAGGCAAGACCTCTCCCAGGTGTCCCATCATTAATTAAGTGTGAGATTGCTCTACTGTCCCTGCCTGGATCAGCTCAATCCATCTATAGGTAAAATATGATCACACACCTCTTACTTCTCAGACCCTGGGGTGGCCTCCAAGGTTGGGGAGTCAGAGGATTGTGCCAAATAGCACCATACAAATGTAGCCACTAGACCCCAAACCACTCAGAACAGCCCAACATCGGTCACAGCCTGGGACCCTCAGGGGGTGGAAAACCTGTCAGCTTCTGCAGGTACTTCTCTTGCTGTCTATGCTGACATGCAGCAAGGGAGCACGAAAAGTGAGACCTATGGAAAATTAATTTGTGGGCACAGCATGAAACAAACGGCCTGAAGGGCCTAGAAATTGATCTGGGAGAACTTACACTTACAAAAATCTTGTTGCAATAGAAACATTCCAGAAGATGTGCTCAAAACCTGCATCTCTAATTTGCTATTAATGTGAGATTGTCTTACAAAATCAAAGCAGAAAAATATAGTGCTCATAAAATGAATGATTTGTTTCATTGAATCTCTTTTAGAATGCATTATGGATTAATTAACTTTCATGAGTGCACTATAGAAATTTCATTTACATAGCATGTATTGTCCTAACCCTAACATAACCCATGTAAGGAGGTGAATCAAAACCTGTATATGCATTAAGACTGATCTGAGAAGGGATATCCAAAGGAACAAAAGGACTTCAATAAGAGAGCAACTTGGCAGAACTGTGTTCTGTTGAGAAGGGGGTGTGTCCTCCTTTTGGGTCTCTGAACGTGTTCCAGCCAGGTGTGACACTGGAGCACGGGAACCTAAACACCAAAAGGTTTTTACAATTACATTTGGCATCTCTGAGTATATAAGGAATGTGACAAAACACAACAAGGCGCGATTCTGTAGCCAGATCGGCCCGTAGTGTGGTATGTGTACTCATACACTACACTATGTACTTTTTAAAGACCAGGTATACTGAAGTTTGTTTTATTTTGTTTTGTGTTATTTTTGTACTGCTGATCAGTTGTGCAAATGTTTATCAATTATACCAATTTTCCGCATTGTTGGCGTGCTAGGGTGAGTCAGATCAACGATCGATGGATGGAGCCGTCTTGAGATCTTGACTTCCAGCCACCAAACTGGCTGAGCATGCTATTACTTAGGGAACGCATAAAAAATTACTCTTTTTGAGTCTATCGAGGAGATGGCTGCATTAAGGTAAGCGATCTACGGGGTAACCTCTGACTAAGACCTGGACTAGCCCAGATGTGTCATGAGTCTGTTCTGGCTAAACAAGGTCTCTAAGCGACCCAGACTCCTAACGAATGATAAGTCGAAAATAGGAAATATTATAGTTAATTAATGATCCAAATTTAATCACAACTAGAGGGATCAGCAGTTACATTTAAGTAAATATAATTAAAATCACAAAAGATTGGAGTCAGATACAATTATGTATAAGGTCAGTACTATAATTGGAAACCCAAAAGATTAATAAATATTAGTGATTTTTTAACGAGACGCAAAGAAAAGACCGAACACGCATTGACCTTTGACCAGGGCCTCTGGATTCCGTTCTGCAGGAAAAGGGGGACCCTTACACCCATGAGGCAATTATTGGTAAAATCAAAGGGCAATGACTGGTTGATCAAAATGGTACCAAATAGGGGTGTCAAGATATATTGTATTGATAATAACTGTGATATTTAAATCATGAAATATCAACATTGTGTTCATTTAGGGTGTAATTATATACTGGGTTTGCTGATAACCATGATATTTAAAATTAACAGGACTAAATAATTGACAGCTAGTTTATGGTTGATCTCCCAGATGACAATATTGTGCCTTAACGCTGACAGCTGCCATCAAACAAGAAGAAGACACAGAGTGCATGCAAGAATCATGCCATCCAAGTGGGAGAGTCAAGGCTTTGTCCACATTCCTAAAATAAGCTCACCAATATGGTTGGAGTTTTTCAACTTCAGAAAAACCAGCTCCTTAGACCAGCGGTTCCCAATTCCAGTCTTCTCATATATTGCATATTTTGCACGTCTCTCTTAGTTAACACAACTGATTCTGATAATCAGATTGTTGGAAGTGAGCTTTGTGCATTAACTGTTTTCCGACTGACATGGTCGCAACACAGTGCTCATTTCTCCCTACTCCCTGAGCAGTGAAGAATCCACTACGTTTACTTCACTTCAGAACATTTATTAACAGATTTGTGCTGTGCAAAGTCTTCACACGGCGGAGTGTGACATCATACACCTCTGTAAATTAATACAATTTAAATTCACATCTTGTACCCTTCAATACCCTTTGAATGGAACATATACATTTGCTTTGAAGTGGAATATCCTGATGTAAGTTAAAAGGGAGAAAGTATCAATTCTGATGTTAATATTTATTCATCATACTGTTGATCTGAAAAATACTTTGCTAAAAGTTTCTATAGATATCGCAATATATTGTGGATATTGTGGATTCTTTTGGTCACAATAACCATGGTGTGAAAAATCTAATATTGTGACAGCCCTAGTACCAAATCTAATCCTACATAGCACAAACCAAAACCATGCACTTACATTCATCCATTTTTGTCACAGGAACTCTATCCCAGCATTGTTAAGAACAACAGGTTTGCTGTCCATCACAGGGTTAAAATACACAGACACATGCATTCACACTCTCACTCATACCTACTGCAGTCTCCAGTTCAACTAACCTGTAGGTCTTTGGATTATGTAATTGAAATTTAACTATTCAAGCCACTCCAACTTGGAAAGAACATAGAGAATCCACACAGAATGGGAAATCTTTCTGGGGACCTTTTGCTGTGAGGTAACAGTGATCATATCCTAACACAATACATAACTAACATTCACTCAGGTCTGTGATCTACTAGTTAACACGTGAAGACATGGGTGATGTGAGTTTATGTTCAGCTCCTGTATTACTGGAAATATAGATGGCCAAAAGGCTCAGTAGGATTTTATGTTCTGAAAATGTCTGCATGTGAGTTTGAGGGCTCTTATCAATAGTCGATTTGTCAACATACTGATGAAGTCATGCTGCAGTTGGTAATGACATGTGAGGTTATTATTATGCTGGTTGATATGTTTAAAGGTGAAGAGAGAATAAGTCTTCTTGGTCTGTCGGTGAACAGTGCCCTAGGGAGAGTTATGGCTTTAATATGAAGACTGCTGCTTCTATTTTTTCCCTCGTATCAATTAAATGGTCAGCATAATCAGACATTCAATAGCCCCCATGTCAGACTGTGTTAAAGAAAGCATTCTGGTCATTGACAGATTCCACAAGGCATCTAAACAGCACATATAATACAGCACAGAATTGCTTTGCTCAGCCCTAGGGAAGATAGTAATCATATATGCACCCTTATTTCATTCCAACACTGTTATTTTCCTTCTGTGAAACACAAAACAAAATGTTTCATAGGGCCAAGCTAAACAATTCTACAAAAGTTGCAATCATCAAAAAACAGGAGTTTCCTTTCTTTCTTTCTTACAAAATGTAAAAATTTCTGAATATTGCATTACATTAACAGAAATGCAATAAATGCTGGAGCTGGACACAGACTAACCATGTCTCTTTGGAAAATACAACTGTAATGCTATGAAGGCAGATTTATCTTACCTGAATGGTGGGTGGTGAACGCTGTTTGCGGGTAGTGGTGGTTGACAGGGTGGTGGTGGTCTCAATGAAGGTGGTAGACATCTCTGGGGGCATGGAGGTGGTGGTACGTGAGGGACTTCTGCTGGTGGGCACATCCCCCACCAGTCTCACACTACCATTTATCTTGATGTTAGCATGACCCTCAGCTGCCATGTTGAGAACCTTCAGGCCATTGTAATAAAGACCAGAGAGCTGGCCTTGATATGGTCGCTTGCGGTCATTACCGCCTATTGAGATGGTGGCTTGGGTGTTAAAAATGGTCAGCTGACGACCTGAGGGGAAGACCAGTGAAGGAAGAAACAATCAATGGTTTATATCATTAACTTTACACATTTTATATATATATATATATATATATATATATATATATATATATATATATATATATATATATATATATATATATATATATATATATATATATATATATATATATATATATATATATATATATATATATATATATATATATATATATATATAAGTTTTTTTTTTTAATTTTAGTTATTTATTTTTTGGCTAATTCATTTATGGGCTATCTTTAACTATCCAAGGATAGTATTAAACAATTTTTTTTTGGTGCTTCTCATGCAAAGGTTTTGGGAAAAACTCCAAATGGTTTTTGATATGGTTAGAAGTAGAACTGCAGGCCAATTAAGACTATTATGCATTTACAATTCTATATTACAGAGGGCAAGGAAGAAAGCTCATCTCATACATTTCAAAGGAATATCATGTTGATTCATGCATGTAGAACCACTAATGGGATTTCAGTATGGTTTTAGACAGTGTTAAAGGGACTTTATAATCATCTTATGTAGTTTAAGCAATGATCTTTAAACGCTTTTCATAATCCAAAGGATTTTAATGGTAAATTTGATAAATAGTCACCCTGCCCTTTCATGCTGTTTTTGAATGAAATGAAGAGGTGTCGGTGGATTTCATCAATGGCTTCAAACACAAAGTCAAAAAACATTAGTCAGCAAAGTGGCATTTTACTTCAGCATCAATTTGTTGTCTTTAGAAACATGCTGCATTAAGGGTTGGGTTTTTGATTATATGACCACTAACATTACCACCATGAAAGATCATTCCAAAGAAAAGTTAAAAACAAACATCCTGACTTTTGGTTTAGACTTAATGTTGGAGTCCAAAAGCTATTTACTTATGAAGTGTTATTCTTAGTTACCAGTCCCTTTAACTGGTCAATGATCTGATGGAAATAACAAAAGAGTCCACAATCCACATAAATAATACTGAACGAAAATATTACGTAATGGGAAGGGAAGTAAATTATGAACATTTTAGTTTAATTAGTAGCAAAAGGCTAAGCAAAGAATCATCAGACCTGGTTGGACAAAAATATAACGAAACGACATGACAAGGAGCATATGAACGCAAATTAAAATAAACGAAAAAAAAACCACTGAGGTCTTGTGAGGGTTACCTTTCTCGTGTAGCCAATCTTCGACCGGCCGGGTATATTTGAACGGGATTTTCTTATTAGCCATTTGATAACGCTCATTGTCGCTGTTGCCTTTAAAGTTTAAAAGACATCTTAGCACATTGCACATTTATACACTGTTTAAGTAGGTTTAGCCGTGTTTAAAAAGATTTAGGTCTTGTTATCATAGGCAGTTTAGGTTTCAGTGTAAGGTTAACTTCAGTTGTAAGATTATAAGACATTTATATTAAATAGTAGCCAACTAAATAACCAGGTTAACACATATAATTATTGTAACAAGAATAACACACCACATTCGGACAATACAGGCAACTGTTAAAGCGAGACATACTAACAGCATTTCAAACAACATTTTCACTGAGCATCTGTCACAGATGATCTCCCGCTCAGCAATCAAATGAGGTGCAACTGTTTTCCCACTGGACATCACATGCTTTTACATTTTTAAGGTGCCAAGAAACTCTTTACGAACTATTAAGGTAAGAAAAAGAGAGAGAGGGAGTGAATGAGGAAGAGAGAGAGAGACAGAAATAAAAAGAGATAATGTGTAGAAGCTATGAACCTGCTGGGAAATAAGGCTTGTGATGACACAGATTTGAGGTAGACACTGCATACAGATGAGATCATTACAGCATGGTGTGAGGCCTGTGCTGCAGGGTCTATAGAAATCCTCTGAGGCATTGGGCAATATTTTGCCATTATTTGGATTTAGAATTTTTTCTCTGACTGGAGTGAGGTGTTATGGCTATAAGAGTGATCTAACATCTGCCAACTTGAGTGTATTTACTGTATGTCATGTCCAGCTGTACTTAACCACTGCTGTAACCAGCTCTTTAAAGAATGTTGGAGATTTTTATATTTTAAGCAGAGCTATCTAACCTCCAAACAATGTTCAGTGGCTATAGAGATAATTAAATTAAATTAAATATAAAATCAAAATATTAAACAGATTATTTTTCAAACTTTGAGCTACAAATACAACAATACAGTGAACAAATCATATAGTGTACTTTCAGAATGTTGCTTTTTAAAAGTTTTTTTTAAGGCTCAACAGCATCTGTACCCACTCACTTCCTTGCATGAAAAAGAGCAGCACAAATGCTGGGTAAGTAACATTCAACATGAGGGTAAGCAGATGATTACAGAATTTAATTTATGAGTTTTTATGCATTTTCATGTAGGCTATATCAAGCTGGGGGTAAATATACTTTACAGCAGTCCTCTGAAGAAGCTGTAATTGTAAAAAGAAGTAGAAGAAGAAACCCTACAGCTTGAGAGAAAAAAAATACAAAAAGGACTTCAAAAGAGCAAAGTTACTCACCACATCTTACTTAGCTAAATAAGTCACTGAGCGTTGAGTCACAGCGTACCTTCTCAAAACTAGAAAGAAAAAAGGTGCATAGAATAGGAGTGCTATTCAGAAACACAAAGGTTCTGCAGTGACAAGGATGTGAAATGGACAAGGCCGGTGGCAATTCAAGGCCCTGCTTTTCTTGTGCTTTCCTTTTTAAATAGGCAGAAAAAGGGCTTCAAAGTGGGCTGGTTACTGCTGGCTGAGCAGGGGGGATGTGGGCGAGGTAAAGGGGTGAGGGTGGGGGGTAATAAGTAGCTTCCAGGGCTGCTCATGCCTTTGATCCTGATGGGCAGTGCATGCAAGCCTGGGGCTGGAGTGGCTTTCCTGGATGGAGGCCTGCATGCTGGAGAGATCCAGGAGAGCTTGAGGGTTTGGACATTCATTTTAGACATCAGACACTTTGCCAGTGCTTGCTATCTCTCATGTTAATGTGATATGTATTGTAATATATTATGATGATCTGTGCAGAGCTATCGAACCTCCAAACAATGTTCAGTGGCTATAGAGAATGGGAACCTGACGTCACAGTGTTGTGGGAACTTGGACATGAGAGTTACAGTAAAGACTAAAGTGGATGCAAACATTTTAGATTATTTTATCTTTATATTATTCAGTGAGAATGGTTATGGTTATCGACACAGTAAGCATTAACCATTCAAACAAGATCTTAGTTGAATAATATAACAAAATAATATAACATCTACATGTACTACTGAACGTGGGTTCAAGTGAAGTTAAAAGTAATAGCTCATCCAAAAATGAAAATTCTGTCATCATTTACTCACCCTCTAGTAGTTCTAAACCTGCATGAATATCTTTGTTCTGCTAAGCACAAAAGAAGGTATTTTGAAAAAATAAATAAATTGTAACCAGGCTGATTTGGGTCTAGAAGTGTCTAGAAATATAACAAACCTTTACACAGAATGCAACATGCTGTGACATAGATTCCCATATACCCTGGCTATACTCAACATCAGCCTTGAGAGTGAATCTCATGAAAATTTGTCCTGATCATATTTCAGCCAAAAATGTAATAATAATAATAATAAAAAGAAGAAGAAGAAGAAACAACAAATCTTCTGTTATAATCTCCTCAGATACACAATAGTCATAGCTTGTGTGTGGGCAAACTCAACATAGTTTAGTAGCTCAAATCTTTAAACCGCAATTATTCATAAAAAATAATGTATGTATATCTTGTCCCAGTATGAGTGCTTTATTTCACAACACATTCCTAGAGTGTTATATCACATATATAAAAGCTCAGAACAACAGAAGAGCTCTAATCTGTGAAACGTCCAACAAGCCAGTGGTGTCTTTTTTCTCCCATCCATCAGCACATTTGTGCAGGTTTCCCGCTAGAACAATATCTGAAACGCTCCCTTTAGATGGCACTTCAAAATGAATGTTGGCATGGTGTCACTATGTCCTCTTTCAGCGCCAGAGATTTACGGTAGGGGGCCATCAGCAAATGCTAAAAGCATACAAACAATGCAATAATGAATTCTATTACCAGTTCATCGTGGTCTCATTGGAACACAAACCTTAGCTATAAAGGTCTTGCTGGACACATCTCACAATAATGCATGTTCTGTTCAGCTGTTCATAGGACGCATCTTTGTCTCCATTGACTGGCTCAATTAAGTTCTCTTAATACTGTTCTCCTGAGACACATGAGACTGTTTAACTGTATTTTTATTTATTGCTTTTTTTACATGGGTAATATATCTGCATAAATATCCACATGGTTCTCTAAAGCAGAGCATGACTCAAAGCATGACCTAAAGCAAAAGATCATGAATAGTTTTACATTATCACACCATTGCCCTGTTGCTATCACCTGTCTATACAGTACCAGGTACAAACATTATGCCAACAGAGCAAGTGGAATAAGTGAATGAAACCCATTATAATCACAGACAGGGTACAGATGCCCATTCAACTTCAGGCATAGTCCATGAGTTTGCAGGTCAAACAGAAAAGCTAAGGAATGTTCACTTTGATCATTCAAAAAAAAAAATCTGATTATAACTTCATTGATTGTAGCATCATTTCTTTTTTAAATCTATTGCCAAAGAATTACTAATAACATGGCCTTCTGAAAAGGTTCCCAACTTTTCAAATGAGAAGCTCGACCTTTAGACACAACTAGTAACTTAAATTTAATTGGCCACTATTATTCCCTAGCATGGACAACAGCTGGATGGATGCTTTGCAGCACCAAATCGGACAAAGACCGGAAAATAACAGTTATTTTCATTTATCAAATTTTTGTCACATTTGTTTCAGTCATTTTCTTTGTTTAATTTGTCTACAGATCACAGAAAATTAGAGCTGTAAGATTGTATGAACTTGAATAAATTAACGTGAGAGAGAATGCACGAGTGAGTAGCCTATGGTGAAAGTTGTTGGTTTATGACAAAAGCAATATTATAAACTCATTGGGGAAAAATATAATGTGGGCTTTAGTAGCAAAGCTATTGTATTTATACAATGATGGGGTAGGTGTTGAAAACCAGCTCCTGAATTTTGTGCAATTTCCTGCCTCAATAAAATCAGCTGGCATAACGCTATCTTTATAGGCAAAAGTGTTGACCTTGCATTAGGAGTGTTGCAGGAAATGGGATATGTTCGTTCAGATGTCGGATCTGTATCAGATTATAATCCACATTTAAAAGTAGCCCAGATCGGATGAGAAATTTTTTTTTATGTTTACAAATTAAAATTTTTGTCAGATGTGAGCAAAAAATCAGATTTTTTGTAAACACCAAAATGTGTAGAAAGTCAAATTAATCTTTAGAATGCTTTATACAATAGAAATCACTTCAAAGCAGCTTCAGTATTAGAAAAAAACAGAAGCAATTAATCAATAAAAAAATATGCAAATCCAAATTTGGCTCTAAAGCAACTGTAGCAAGACAATAATGTCATTATTTAACTCCAGTGTCGGTTTAGTTCAGTTTCAAAAAAATTATAAATTTCATTATGAAAATAGTTAAATTCAACTATAAGCAGCTCTACTGAGAACAGTAAGATAAATCTTGACTTCATTAAGTTTAATAAAATTAATCAACAACGAACAAATTATTTGACACTCATTAAATAGAATAAATATAGCTTTCTTTTTTTAGAGAAACAAGTATGTGAACTTAGCTTTTTTTTAAACTGCAAACACAGTATTTTTAGTAAAAAAAGTAAAAAAAAAAACAGTATTTCAACAGTAAAAAAATTACATACGACACCTTTAAGAGCAACTCAAAAGTATTGTGTATTCAGTCAAAATTGTATTTCTCTGCTGTCACTCTTGTGTGCATTTCTTGTTTGTTCAAATCACTTTTAAATATCTTAATATCATCAAACATCATCTTATTAACTAGAATTCAGGGTGCCCCAACAATTGCTTATCAAGTCATGCGTGTTTAGAACATATGAATAAGCTCAGGGATAATGGCTACGAAAATTCTTCACGAAATTCTTATCCCATGCCATGGCAACACAGCTGCATGGATCTGATAGCAATTTATTGAGTGAGGCAGGAATGCAGAGCATCACTGATGTGAAGCATTTCAAGTGCTATTCAGTCTATGAGTTGTAGCCTGAATCCTAGCCTGTAATTACTCAAGAGATGGTGCAGGAACTGAAATCAATAATTGTCAAATTACAAACATGAATGTCCTGCATATTATCAGTGTTTAAGTGTATATATGCCAATGAAAAAGAAGACAATTTCCAAATCCGCAATTAAATAATGGCTGAAGGGAGTCAAGGATCTCTACAAAAAAAGACTCAATCACTTCAGAAGCAAAGCTTTAATGAAATTTGGACCAAATTCATTGGCCTTTAAATACTGAGTACTTGTCTGATGCAAAAATGTGAGGTTTAATGAAGGCTAATATATATAAACATTATGCATTGTAATGAATGCATAATGAATATATATATATATATATATATATATATATATATATATATATATATATATATATATATATATATATATATATATGTGTGTGTGTGTGTGTGTGTGTTACTTTACTTAAAGCGGACCAATACCACTTATACATAATAATAACAACAATACAATGTTTTTATGAAACAGCCATAAGATCACATATCAAATTAGATTTTTATATACTATCAGCTTGATTATTTTCATGGTACCCTTTAAACAGCTGTTGATAAGTAACTAGAGGTTTAGATTTATATAGTAAACATTTTCTTTTTTCAGTTGAAAGTATTAGCTAGCTCACATTAGCCTCAATATTAGCCTCACAGGAAACACTCAAATAACACTGTTGTAAGGTACTGTGCAGATCTTAAATAAACAATGTCCTTTATGAATAAAATAGATTTAATATGGTCTTCATTCTTTTTACATACGTAAATATTTTTTATTATAAATATACCATAGATTTTCTTTTTCTTCTGGCATGTATATCTGAATAAACTGGACAACTATATAATATATGCAGGCTGAATTAGACATACAGTACAGCATTGTAGCACATTAGCCAGCTAAAGTAACTAGAAAAATAGATGTGTCATGGATGGAAGGAACAAAAAGGCATAACGACGATGTATTTTGACAGATGTAAATTGATTGAATAAGAAAAACAGTTGTTCAGATTTTGCTCTTTCAAAATGTTTTTATGTTTGATGAATACGACAATCTATATCTTGCTAATATTTCATTGGATATCTTCTTTTTTCCATCACAGAACATTCTCATATCAACAAGGTTAGGACAAATGTGTGGTTTGCATTCCGAATACAAAGTAAAGACAAGATTCACAGCAATTCTGCAGATATCCTGCAATCTGTGTAAAAAATACCTCCTTATTTAAAATACTGCTGTGCTACTAGGAATGTCTACTGAATGAATATTTCACATTGACTACATCATTGTATCATTACATCATGTGTCTGAGACTAATTTGAGACTGAGTGATGCAACAGCTTCAACAGAAACCATTATACACCTACCATCACTGAGCAGGTTTATTTTTCAATGTAAAAATTTTACATGTATTTATATTTAGGACATTTCAGGTGTTATATTTAGCTCTGAGGATGGTTAATAGTCTGTAAGTAAAATGGCATGCTATCCCTGTTTCTTTGTCAGTGTTCATAACAGAACCAGTCTGAATAGGGAGCACAGCATTAGCCTATGTCCTTCTGCTTGTCCCCTGCATGTTGGCCATTTTAAGGCTATCTCACTTTAGAAAGACCTGCCGTTGAATACAGCTTGAGTAACCCTGACGAGAGCTGCTCTCTAATTGGACGAGAAGTGCAGGGGCCAGATATCCCATGGAGGGCGCCGAAGCAACAGAGACATCAAAGTGGAGGACACAGAACCCAAATTAATTGAGTGTGAAGGGTTTTTGAGAGTTTTTTTTCGATAGCGTTTGAGGGCAGTATTTCAGCACGCCCTATTTCTGTGTGTAGGAAACGCTTGAGCTTCTATAACAAACCTCTGCTGCATTTGATGAACTCATTTGTATTCATCCATCATTGCTGGCTTCCTAAGTCTGGGAGTCATAGATACACAGAGGTCCGGGGCTCATTCTCCCACAGCTGCTGTAGCTGCCACAATACTGCCTTAAACCTGTGCCCCGCTCTTCCCTCTGCCTTTCAAAGCCTCTCAAAAGCAGCTGGCCAGATGTCATGGCGCTAATCGTCGGAACAAAGGCAACGGCTTGGCCTGCCATTGTTCGCAAGCCAGGTGCCCAGGCTTGATTACCCCCACATATGGACGTTTCAGAGGACAATTAAGAAAGCAACACAAGCCAAGTTGATCAAGAACTAAGTGGCATTTGCTTTCTTCTTTGCAGTGTCCTTTCTCTTCTATGCCATTCCCTCAGCAGAAAGAAGATCAGTGTTGTAATTATGAACACCTGTTCCCATTTCAAAAAATTTGCATGCTTTGAAACATGCAGATTATAAATTACATGGGCAGGGAAATTATGTTGTTCCTTGCTTTCCAACCCTTGATTTTCTTGGGAGCATATGATATCCAGTGGGAGTAACATTAAAAACTAACTTCTGTGTGAGAAACTTTACTCTGGGGTAGTTAGCACGCTGTATATATTACCTGATGGAAAATGCTCGTTGATTGGCCAGTTGTCCACCTGTAAGGTGGCATTTCCTCCATTCCTTGTGAACCGCACAACATGATATTTTCCATCGTTGACTTCTGTAGTCAGCTCTTTGACGCTGATGTCCACTGTACCAATATTGAATGTTACGCCCACCTTTCCTTCTTCCTGGAATAGAAACAACACAAACAATCTCAGCTGAGCAAAACCAAATGGCTCATTCAACTCAGTGTAAAAAGGATGAAGGTGCTGGTTTAAATAAAATGTGCATGTTAAAGTGATCCACTTTTAGAAACCTCTGCAATTATGCTGCCAATAAGAGCACATAAACTTATGTGTATGCCAAGAATGCTGCATTTTTTATATTCAGTTGATAAGAATGAGCTGCCAACAGAAATGTGGGACATCCACGTAACAATGACTAATGCGCTTTGTACCAACCTACTGCAAATTCACAAACATATGCTCCTCCACCTTTCACATATGTATCCCATATGGCTCCTGTTTGGAGACTCTTTATAACTCCCTGATGGAGATCAAAAAAAACTTGCCCCATTGTCTTTAGCACAATCTGCTAGCACTATTCGCAAAGCCAATTTCACTCCAAGTTCATCTTCACATAGCTATCATAAAAAGGTTTCAAGGCATGCCAGACGCGATGGAGTGCATTTCTTGTCTTATGTCATTTGTTTTAATCCCCACCAGGCCTCTTGAAAGTGTAATTATCTGTCCTCAAGGCATGGCACAGAGGAAGCCATTTTTCAAACAAAAGGAAAAGGTAAATAAATACATGGATGTGCTGTACTGAAGTGTGCGATATATTAATCTGCCATCACACACAACTTTCACTGTTCCTTAATGTTTCCTGAGCTCTTTCCAAGACTCTGTATGTGCTCCACTTTCAATGAACGTAACCTAAGTTTGCTGGTGAGAGCACAGCTACTGGAATCGACAATTAAAGTACATGAAATGTTTTTGATGATAGGTGTATTATGAATATTAATTTTGTGAAGACTAAAAGCTAGAAAATGCTACATTGATATGCCCTGGTTGTACTCTCCATTAGAGCTCCACTAGAGAAAGGCAGTGCAGTATACAGCAAGCTGATCTAACTACTTTTCAGATGTTTTCTGATTCCAGCTATACTTTGCCTGGCACATCTCTGGAACCAAGATCTGCAAACTCCCATAAAGTAATGGCTGGTTAGGTAGAACCATCAGATTAATAGTTATCAGTTTCCTTTGTGAGGGTTGAAATGATAACAAATGCAAGTGAGACAGGACTCTTTTCAGGTCTCTTTCTAGCTTACCAGTTCTCTACCACAAACAACATATGGTCAGTTCTAAAACCTAGAGAGATGACTACTGAGACAGCATTTTAAGTCATCATTAATGCACACTGGATGCAAATGGTTTAAATGTACTCATGCTGCCTACTTAGATACCTTGCTTCTAAGGTAGACTAAATTGCATCCATTTCAGAGAAGGATGTGGTGAGATCCATGTAAAGAATAAAACACAATAAACAAAAAATAAGATGGGGTGGCCCATCTCATCCCAAACCATCTTGATTAGGTTAGTTCAGATGACTGTGGAGGCCAGGTCATTTGGCGCAGAGCTCCATCACTCACCTTGACCAAATAACCCTTACACAGCCTGGAGGTGTGTTTGGGGTCATTGTACTGTTTAAAAAAAATGATGGTCCAAATAAACTCAAACCGGATGTGATGGCTACAACAGCACAATGCTGTTGTAGCCATGCTGGTTCAGTGTGTCTTCAATTTTGAATTAATCCCCAACAGTGTCACAAGCAAAGCCTCCCCAAACAATTTTTTTTTTGCCTGTTGCTTTTCTTTAGTAATGTTTTTAGTAGCTATTTGACTATAAAGGTATGTAGAGATATGTCTGCTACTAGAACTTCATCTGGGTGCTAATCTGAGGTGCTGTTAACTTGCAATTTCAGAGTCTGGTAATTTGGATGAACTTATCCTGAGCAGCACAGTTGACTACTAGACTTCCTTTTCTTTGGTGGTCCTCATGTGAGTTGGGGAAACATTAACATTTTTTTTGCAATTTTCCAGACTTAAAGTAATGTTGTTTCTCTTTACTTAGATGAGTGGTTCTTGCCATAATATGAATATGTGAAGTGAAAACCATTTCAGGTGACTACATCATGAAAGCCAAGGGTTTGCAGCGCTGTCAAAAAAGGCAAAGGATGGCTACTGTGAGGAATCTAAAATATGAAACACATCTAGAGTTACTTCACACTTTTTGTTTACTACATAACAGAAAATGTGTTCCTTCATAGTTTTGATGTCTATGAGTGAGAATCTACAATGTAAGTAGTCATGAAAATAAAGAAAAAAAACGAGGAAAAATGAGAGGCTGTGTATATATATATATGCATAATTTATATATAGTGTGACGAGTCGGCTGCCCCTCCCCTTTATTGTCATCATCACCCCGTCCTTTATTCGCCGCCCTTCACCAGGCTCCCGACGGGAGTGGGCGTGTTCGAGAGGAGGGGCGTGGTATTGGTCAGGTCTGGCGGTGTGTGACGAGGCACACCTGGAGTGAGTTAAGCCTCGTTACCGCCGCTGTTAAATACCGAGCACGCCTCTCCTTGAGAGACCGGTCTCTGCACTTCCCCTGCAGCACAACGAGGACACCAGTTCCCCCTTTTATTTGGACACTTTCTCCCCTGGACACTTTATCTTGTACCTTATTTTATTAATAAAAAGCCTCTCCGAGGCCTGACACCACGCCCACTGTGTCTGTCGTTGGCTCCTCCCGTCACAATAGTTTAAATGAAATACTGAAAGGTAAAATAATGGTGTGGCACATGGAGTTGCTGCATTAGTTCCAAATCACTCACTCAGTAAACAGAAGGCAGCTCACTAAGTTTTAGTACAGAGCTGAAGTCCTTCTTGGTTCGCCACTTGCATATCCAGGCTGGTATGACTGACATTTCCAATTACACTGCATTGGCCAACATTTCATTGTCTTTTCAAAGAATGGGTAAAGGTAAATTGTAATGTAAAGAAAATAAAACCATTCACAATGATGATGGCAATAATGACTTGCTATTGTTACACACTATTATAGTAAATTTAAATTCCTATATTCAAGATATTGAGCAGCATTATGGTAAGACAGTACACACTTTATTGCTTTTTTCATTAGAAAGGAAACAGCATACAAGATTGATGCTTGTTGAATGTTGCACTTTTTCTGATATAATACCTGATGTCTCACAGATGGCGGCAAACATTTAGAAGGTTATTGCAGAATTTCACTGGGATGGAGAGCATAATGTCTGGTGTTTCTCCGCCGTGGGTGGTACCAGCGTAGCCAAGAGTGATAAAAGTAATTTGAGTTGCAGCAGGGGCCTGCACCGATGAAGAAGGGCTCTATCTCTCCCACATGTAATGTTCGCTGACACCAGTAATAAGCTACACAATCCAATTCTGTCCCTCCGATCAATGGCTCCAACAAAAAGTCAGCCACAGGCATCAAATCTCTCCCAGAAAGCCTGCAGACAGGAGTGCAGTACCTTGATCTCTTGGCAAGGGACTAAACCACATGCAACCACCATCATCAGCATAAACAAAGCGTATTGCAAAGAACAGCCTTCAAATTTCTGCAGCAAATGTTAAGGCTATAATTAGATACTTCTCAATTGCTATTTCCCTGCAGATCTTTATTTACACTAAATCGTGCACCAAACAAACAAAACAAAATAAAAAACATTCACACCAATCAAACACTAAAGTGGAGAAAGCTGTAATCTGAAACTGTTCAGTTCTAATGGGCCTCATTTACTAAACAAATGTACGAGAAAGAATGGGAGTACAGTAATTTCTATGAAAAACACAAATCTCACTTCTGGTCTCAACTTGTGGATGCAAGCTTTCGAGCTATCTGAACTTGTGTGCAGCTTTTTAATTTGCTGGAGAATTGTAACAGGATTTTGTAGGTTACTTTCCTGACCCTCAACCAAAGCTTATTAGTCGATCGTTAGGATTTGAATATTTTTTTGTTTTATTCAGGGCTTTAGCTTTATATGCGTAAATAGCGGTGCAAACAGCAGACCACAAAGATTTTAAATTAAGTCTATAAAAGGAAAACAATAAATAGGGCCACACAAAATATATAATAGGTTATAATACAGTCAACAGAAAAAAATAAAATTAATAAAAATAACAAATATAGGCTATACTCGTTTCTGTAAAACTTTTTATTTCTTTTCTTTTTTTATTTAATCTATCACATTTGATCTCACAGGCACCTCACACACACACAAACAACTGAAAATTGAACATTTAATCTTGTCATTTTACATTACCGACACTCTATTCTCCTATTTGATACTGTTAAATGTATTAACACAATCTGTATTGTTAAAAATGCTATATAAATTGACTTAACTTGACCACTAGACCAATCTGACATAAGATCAATCAAGTATCAATCAGAAAATATGCTCAGTTTGTGTGCAAGATGTTCTGTAACAGTTTAGGTCTATTAAATGTTAAAAGTGATGGGACTTACAGTAATACAGAAATAATAATAATAACCTTTTGGGGTTGTTTTAGGCAAATCATTTAGTATATTTAAATTGTATTTACATTAGAATGATGTCAAGAACAAAATCATGTGGTTTATGTGGTACCGTAAATGTTTCATAAGAACTACTGTACAAATGCAAATCCATTTAATTGTTAGTGAATGAGATGTAATGATTCCAAATTTAGCATCCTTTCTACTAAATGAATGAAAATACTTTTGGCTGCAAGTATCAAAAGTAACAACCACGTGATCTTTGATGAGGGCATCCAGTATCAAACAGATAACTAATCCCTGTGTATAGATTTACATAGGCCATCTACAATACATGACCTAAGAGGTAAATTTAGCATGAGGTTAGAGCTCATCAAAATGGTATCACGACAAATGCAGAAGATGAATCGATTGAATGAGATTAATGGCTTCTCGCTTGAGTCTAGGCAAAGATCTGCAGGCCTCTTCCACCGGTCGGCCATGAAACACTAGAGTGATTTTGTGATATTTGGAGGACGGCAGGAAACATTTGTAGCATTAGGAAGTCTGCAGGACCCCTATCGTCAGAATAAGTGATGATCCTATCAATAACCTCCTGCAAATTTAATTCCAACATTAATATAGCATCAATGGAACAGCAACATATCTAAAATTTTTAAGCAGAGATACATTTTTGCAAAATCATATAAAATGAATATAAATGTGTCTCATTGCAGAGGTAATCCAAAACTGGATTTCGATAAAAATTCGGAATAAAATTCCTATCATACATGACAATGATTCTCCATTTCTGTATATAAATATACTCTGAAGGATTTACAATAAATATGTTTTAAAATGTTATAACTCACAAAATAAGAATAAGTTTAACATTTTAAAATAACTTTAATTTGCAGATTTATTTGAGAAAACTATATTAGACTTGAAGTTGTAGGTGTTAAAGTCATGTCACACTGCTTACATTGAAGTGGACATGGTAATAAGGTTTACAGACATGTCTTTTTTAATACCTGCTTGCAATACCCTAATTAGGTTATGTTTTTGCTGTCATCAGAAAATGACATGACACACTTTCCTCTCCATACATTATGCACTTCCTTTAACTTCCTCAGCCTGGAACTTCAGTCTTCTGTGCACTCTTTCTACTGCTCATTTTAGGAGCAATCTAAAGTGCAGGAAGGCAAATTCTCCTTACTATATTGTCTGAGTCATGCTAAGGAGAAGAAATGTCAATACATATTTATACTAAGCCCTTCATTAAATTAAACTTAAAACGAGTGGAGAAACAGGTATAACAAGTAACATTTTTTATATGTAGGAGTATCAACCAGCATTAACTTTTTGCAACAGGAAAAGACGAGTGAATGTGGAGGGTAACGGCTTTAAACTCACTGTTCGCTCAAAGTCAAACACCCAATCTTCACTTTGATCTTTTTTTCTCTGGGTCAGAGTTATTAAATATTTATCTCGCATTGCTTGTTGTTCCTACTGAATGCAAACAGGAAGACTTCTGTAAATGTTATTATTTTTAGCACACTGAAAAGCTAACGAGTATTACTTTTATCTTTTTCTTCTTTGCTTAAAGACCCTGTGAAAGGCATTGATGAGTTTAGTTTCTTTTCTGTAATAACACATTTCTTGGTGAAACAGGAAGTTGGGCAAGGATATACCAAAGACGTCAGTTATGCTATTATGCTATTCATGCTATTATGTACTACAGAGAGGTTTGTAATCCCTTTTTATTGTAAGCCTATCATTTTGTAGCTCATGATGACTGAACAACAACAACAACAAAACTATATCCAAAAACGTTCCCAGAAGTAAAGGCAACTGCAGCTCTGTCCATGGAAATCATAACTAGTTTACACTAACTTCAACAGCACCTCCATGGAGGATTAGTAAACACCAAATTCTGTATTATATAGCTTCTCTACAATTCAACTAACACACCGATGCCCTTTGAATTCGCTAGGGACGTAGCAGTAATTTCAATTACCCTCTCAAACAGATTAAGTCATGTATGCAGTAATGATTTATGAGCTGCCTGTAACACACTTAGGTGTGAATAGACTAAATTATTTGGCTTCTTATTGGGAAGAGAGGTGCAGAAATGGTGCAGTCATGACCTTCAGCAAGGTTTCAGTTGACATGGTCATTGTCTCTGTCTCTCTCAATACAAATCAATCACTGTAATGTCAAGAACCCGGTCACTTTCAAAGCTGACAGCACTGAAGCCATTTCATATTTTATGCTGACTAGAGGATAATGAATAACAAAAAGTGAAAACTGTTATGTTACAAAACTTATGCCAAGAAGTCAGAGAATTTCCACATTTACTATTTCTTTTTCTATTTCTAAGGGTATCTGTCATAGCTACATAAAAAGGCTAAAAAGTATACAATAAGACTTCTGTACAAAAAAATAATATTAACTTCAATAAAGTTTTTTTTAACCTCCTGAACTGTTTTAAGCATAAACCTTATGAAATTGAAAAAAGAAGTCTGGCTCAGATGGGGTTAATGATAAATAAATAATAATTTAAAAAAGTAATGCGCTGGCTATTACAGTGCCATGAAAGAGTATTGGGGATTTAATTAATGAAACTAAAACAACAGCAACCTTTTCTTTCTTTCTTTTTTTTTTAATGAGGGGGAAACAGACCAGTAAAGCATTTTCAAAGCAGACCTACTGTAGGTATAATAGATTTCTCATTTTCATTCAGTCTTTCAGTCTGAATAGCTGACAGGTGTTTAAAACCCCATTAACACCAGCAAACAAGACATGAGAAGATCATCTAATGTGGGATTTAGCTGTTTTCCTTTAGCCGGGATATTTTTATAGGAATGGCCAGACAGGGGTTGAACAGAAATGTTATTCAACATAAAAATATGTTTTACTAAGTACTGGAGTGTTCTAGTGCCTACAACACAACTGAATACAATTGGTTTACATTTCACTGCAATCAAAGTGGTGGTGGAATAGATCAAGTAACACTGATACTGAGTTCATTTGACAATTTTTAATAATTTAATAGACTCAGTCAGTCTGGTTCTCTTCATTTCATTTTATATTATATATTCTATTGTCAAAATAAATTAATTGCAACAGTTCACACCTGAACTGTACTCAGGAAAAAAAGGTCTCTTTTAAGTCTCCATTTGCAAGAATGTATGCGCTTGCATACATGCCAGAATGTAACAAAATGTGATAAAAAATGTTTTTATCAGATACTAATACACCTGTTGTCTAATATGCACAGCTTTCACATTTATTTGTGCATTAAATTGCATTGTGTGCCATATCGTATTTAGTGATCTCATATAGCAGTATATTTTAGTGCATATATTTTGAGAAACATAAGAAATGTGACACATACACCAAAAATATGCATGCAAAGTTTTGAAAAGGATGTAATAGCCTCCATAATAACCATTATATTTCTACAATCTGGTATATCTACTCTTCCTCATTCAGTCGATGCATGCCTAGAACATGTCTGTTTTTTGAGGTTGTAAAGAAATGGTTCTAAAAAAACACAATTCTTGTAAAAAAAAAAGAAACAGAAACGATTGTCAGGCCAAGTTTAGGTCAATAGTGGCCACGGCCGTCTTATAGCTAGCTACAAATGCTGTGTAAGTTTAAATGATGGACAGAAAGCTCTGAGTTGCCATGGTAACCACTGGTAACCTCTCTAGGTTTTGTGTTTTCTTCTGGCAGAAAGCTCAAACAGATTTACCATCATCTGCTCCTAAAACGTACTGAAAATGAGTCACAAAAGTATTGGAGTAAATCTAGAGTGATTCTAGAATTTCAGCAACAACTTGCTACTGCTGGGCAATAAAGAAAAGTGGTGGTATGTAAAAGCAGTAAAGAGATCAAGTGAAAGGCCTATGAATTAGTAAGGCAATTAGTAAAAACTGAATGAGTTCAAACTATTTTATACTTTATACTTTTGTCCTTTCTTGCCATTTTTTAACTTACTGTGAGTTACTTCAGTTTAAGTTGTTTCCAAATTAATCTCTGACTCCATTATTATTAGAATTATTCAGTTTAATTAGTGACCTCTAATTTAGATTAAAGATTCCATTAATTTCTGATCATTATTTAAATATTATTTGGTAATTGAACTCATTATTCGTTCACTGTGGACAGGATGTCACCTAGAGTCATATGCTGAGCAGTATTAACCTTTTGTAGTATGAGGAATTTTTTTTTTCATGCTCAAAGATCTCATGGACAGCACATTTGCAGCTATCAGCTGGAGGGTTTACAATAACATTCAGTTTAGTTCTTTCAGCCTTACAGTATAGAGCAACATATGCTAGTTAGTGTGGGTTTAGTGCTGATCTTGCAGTTAAACCATAAAGACCTGCATCAAAGCATCCTGACCCAGCATGGAAATTCATGATGGTTTATAATAGACTTTTCAGCAAGGTAGCAAGATTTCGGTCCAAAAATGGGGCTCATCTTTGGCAGGAAGGTACCTGAAACCTGCCGTTGCATTGTAAGGATGTTTTCCAGCTATGGAGTCTTACTAAGACGTCAGCCATGCTGATGAAGCACAAAAGGAGCCATTTCACGCTCCCCAACACTCTGAGATTTGCTTGCCAAAGCATCAAAAGACTGCAGACACAGGCAGCTGTCTGGCCAGCACTAATCTGTATTAAACTCCAACGAAATAAACAAATCTTAAGAAAGGGCAGTAATGTAATGGTGGAAGTGCTGTGAAAACCAGTCTGCAAGATAAATGGTTCCTTGCTGTCTAAACAAGATGAGAAAATCTTTCATGGAGAAGTCCTCCTGTGATTTGTGATGGTCTCTTTGTCTCGGGTCATAGCACACTAATGCACATTTATTTCTCATATCAGAGTCTCTAGAGCCTGCCAACATAAAAAAAACAGTTCACAGTAAGAGAACATTACCATATGAAGACCTCATCTAGCTCTGTGTGTAGCCACCCTCCCTGCTGCGTTGATGAGCATTGCCAATATGTTTCATGCTAATCAATGAATCCTCATCCAGTTTTTAGCAATGATCAATGGCTAAAGATGAAAATGAATCCTAAATGAAGCAATGATTAAAATCCAAGGTTACAGACAGAAACCATCTGGAAAAAAAGTAAACGGCTCACTATTTGTAATGTGGAAGGACTCCATGCTGTGAAACAGCCTAGAACAATTTTTAATACAAAAAAAAAAACCATGCCCCCTGGATCTGCATCAAAGGAGACAGGGTGTGATATGTGGCCAGCCAGCCATATGTTGTCTTTGTAAGACGGATTGAGGAGGATCTATTCAACAGAGAAGTGGAAGAATGAATATAGGTAAAATGCTGGGATAAATAGCGTGATGAATCTAGGTCGCCTGTCTTCTTTTTGGAATAGCATTACGGCACGATCATTGTGAATGGCCTAGTTCTTTGGTGCACTGGACATTTCAAAAGCAAACTTGACTTTCATATTAGGAACACGCACATTTCTCTAGCTATCCAAAGACGGTGAAGCCAGAAGATCTGAAAGCATCAAAGAGCGACCCAATGGAAATGACTGTCAACTGTTCTGTAGGCCTGCATAGTTAAAAGCACTTTTTGGATTATACATGCATGTGACAGATGATTTTTGAAGAGATTATTGATATTTCTCTTCAGAGTTCCCAAAATAAAGACACTTTTAACATGAACAAACAGCAAATTCAAATCATGTAATAATGTCAATGAATAACAGCTCTTACGAATAACAATTATTCAGTTACAGCTTTAAACAAGTTAACAGTTTAATTAAATTTCATTAACTATTATTTTATTAACCTGCTGTGCAAGATTATCTGGAAACTGTTGCTTTTCGTATACTTGCACAGAGTATATTTGAGCATCATTTAACCACCCACTCTAATAACTGTTGCAGTCTATTTTGTGTGGTGCTTTGGTGAGAAAAACCTAGAAATTAACAAAAAGGTTTGGAAGGAATGAACAAACTAATAATGTGACGATTAGTACACACCAAATGGTATGAATATATTCTAAAATGTAGGGTTACGTTTTAATTTAAACTTAAACTGCAATAAAAAAAAATTATATTATTTTTATGATATTAAGCATTTTGATGAGAAATTATAGTGTTAGTGTGCGGTCTTTGTCTTTGTTTTTTAAAAACAACAACAATGTAACAACAATTCTACAGTATGTGACTTTAATATAACCAAAAATTTCTATAACAGAAATACTTTATAACTGGAGGTAATTCAGACAATATGCAATCATTTTCCTTTCTAACACAGTTAAAAATAGAAAAAAGGAGTGATCACACATGCACAGTTGTGATGTCTTGATCTCAAGCTTCTATGAGAAGAAAGAAAGTGTGGGGCTCATTGTTACATGGATAATTTGAAAAATGTATTAATAAAGATGACAAAAACATTGTTTTTCCCTCTTCTCTAAAAATCTATGTTCTGTAGAAGATTCTTCCATCTCAGTAAAATGATTTCTCACACAACACTGAAAGATTTAGCTTTTCAATGAAAAGTAACGTTTTAAACATGTTTTTATATTTTTACTGAAGAAAGAAAAAAATACCAATCACAATTTTTCCCTCTTTTCTGTCTGAGAAAAATAATGTGATATTGTTCAAAGATGATACAGACCATATGTCACGTCTCCCTTAGAGATACAGAAACCACCTCACAAAATACATGTGCACACACACACACACGCATTTGTGGTTTATGGGGACTTTTCAAACACGCACACGCACACACACAAACCTATTCTGATCAACATTAACCTCCTCCTGAAATAGCGTCTGTTTGTAGCATCTCAAAGGCAACATCCACAGGGCTTATGTCAGCCTACAGTTAGACAATATACAAAAGCCCCTTCAAGGCAAATGCAGCCCTACAGAGGTTGATTGAGCAGAGAAAAAAGCATCTGTTACAGTCAGTTCCCTTTCAGTCGGTCACTCCGAGTCACGTCGGATGACCGACGAATTGGGATCTCGCTTCGAGAGACCAATCTACTTCGAGTGTATCTAAACAAGCCAATTGAAGATTGGCATGCGCTAATCGCATCCAGCTGCCGCTGATCACAGCGCGTGTATAAATAAGCAGCGGGTGCAGCGCATATTCAGCTTTTCGCGCCGAGCCGAAGGCGTGACTGTTCCGCTCCAAAGACGATCTACGAGTGTTGGAGTACGGCGTTTCAGCGGAGGTCGTTTTCCTGCGTCGAGTGGATTGCCACAATCAGGCTGCACTACCCCCCTGTTTGTGTGCAAAACGGCTATCCCCTGTTGCCGCAGCACTAAAGAGCATTCGCGGGGGTGCGTCTTTTTAAAGACGACGTTACGTCTGGCAAACTCGACGCGTCTTGGAAGACAGCGTGGGTCTTGCTTCAGACTACGTACACCCGTGTGTTTCTGGATGCGGTTGTTACCTGGTGTTAGGTGATGGTCACAATCGTTGCCTCGTGTGCCTGGGCTTAGCACGCTGAGGTGGCGGTTGTGGATGAATCATTTCCTCGCGGGGAGATGGTCATCTCGGAGTGATGGGCGGGCTCTGTCGCCTTGAAAAAGGAGGCGGAGCTTGTGTTTGCTCGACTTGGTTCTCATTCTGGCTGCAGACAGGTGGGCTCCATTTCGTTGTGACACAAAGCTTAAACTCTGCAACCAGTGGAGCTGCAAAAGGGGCAGTCTGGACCACTTCCCGGAAGTGCATGAGGAGCTTACTGGGATGTGGAAAGCACCTTTCACTGCCAGAAACTGCCCCAGTGGCTCCTCCTCCTTCACCACCCTTGACAGTGGCACAGCCAGGGAGTTACGGTGATCGCCCCCAGTGGAGCGGTCAGTTGGGATGCAGCTGTGTCCCAATGCCGTTTCCGCTTAGTGCGGTGATCCTGTGCTCCCCTCCCGGGCCTGCAGGTACTCGTCGGCTCTGAACGGCAGTGCCTTGTGCGGCCTGTGGACAAGCTGCGTCTGCAGTACACGCTTTGGCGTTGTTGCAGGTTCATCAGGCCAAGGCACTGAAGGATCTGCACAGGGGTGGTCATGACCTGGAAGTTCTGAAAGAACTCTGTATCGTGATGGACCTCGCGCCACGGCGGCGAGAAGGTCACAACGCGGTCTCTGGGTTGTCGCGATGGCCACTCACGGTGGTCCAGAAACGCCATCTGTGGCTGTGTCTGGTCGACATGCGCGAGGTAGACAAGACACGTTCCTTGAATGCCCCCATGTCCCAGACCGGCCACTTTCGGCGACGCAGTGGAGAACTTTGCCCAGCAGTTCTCCGCTGCCCAGAAGCAGACTGAGGTAAGAAACATCCTGCCTCGGCGTGCAGCTGCTGCCTTCACCCAGCCGCCGACGGCCCACCTCAGCCAGCTCGTCGCCGAGGTGCCCCTGCTGCCGCCACCGCTCCCGTGCAGTCAGCGCAGCAGCCCCATCTAGGCAGCACCGTGGAGCTGGCAGCAGGGCAGCCACCCAGCCTGTCCAGGCTCCTGCCAAACCTGGAGGAAAGCGCAGGTGCAAGAGGCCCTCAGATCCGGGGATGGAGGAGCTGCTCTGCCGGGCAGAGAATGTTGCCACTACCTAAAACCTCGACAAGGGCGGTTTCCTCTGTCTCTGGGTCCCCAGGAGAGCGAGGAGTTGAGCGGGCCAGTTCCGCGCCACTCACGCTCTCCTTGGGCTAATATGCAGCAGTGGGAAGACTGGGAGGGCGAACCAACAGCCTACCCGCCTCACTTCTGCGGGGATGCAGGTAAGAGTTGCACACACTCAGACCCCGCCGGACCCGGCCACGAGGCGCCCGAGCCGGGTCCCTGCACTCCCCCTCGCTGCCCCATCGCCTCGCCTGCGTCGGTGGTTCCGCTCGAGCCGCTAGTTCGGTCTCTGGATGCCTGGTTGAATCTTCCCAGGCTATCCCGGTGGCTCCCTGCGAACCCTTCGACTTCGGCTATATGATTCAGTTCATCCGGCGTCCCCCAAGTTCAGTGGGATCCGCTATATGTCAGTGAACAATGCGTGTGCCCCTGTCTTGTGGGCGGAGATTGCTGTCCTTCTAGTGAAGGCACGATAAAGCCGCTTCCTCCAGCTGATATGAGGTCGGGGCTTACAGCCCATACTTCATAGTGCCCAAGAAAGGCGGTGGGTTATGACCAATCTTGGATCTGTGAGTCCTGAATCGAGCACTCCCGTTCAGGATGTTGACACAGAAACGCCTATTCAGTGCGTCCGTCCCCAGGATTGGTTGCAGCGATCGACCTGAAGGACACGTACTTTCGTGTGTCGATTCTTCCATGCCACAGGCCATTCCTGAGGTTGGCGTTCGAAGGTCGAGCATATCAGTACAAGTCCTACCCTTCGGGCTCTCCCTGTCGCCACGCGTCTTCATGCAAGTCGCGGAAGCAGCCCTTGCTCCACTGAGAGAGTAAGGCGTTCGCATTCTCAACCAACTGGATGACTGGCTCAGTCCCGGGCTCAGTTGTGCGAACACAGGGATCTGGTGCTACAGCACCTCAGCCAGTTGGGGTTTCAGGTCAACCAGGAGAAGAGCAAACTCTGTCCAACGCAGAGGATCTCTTTTCTTGGGATGGAGCTGGATTCGATCGATCAGATGGCACACCTCACAGAGGAGCGTGCCAATTCGGTGTTGAACTGCTTCAATATGTTCAAGAGCAGGATGGCGGTCCCACTGAAATATTTTCAGAGGCTCCTGGGGCATATGGCAGCCGCGGCCACAGTGATGCCGCTGGGACTAATCCATATGAGACCGCTTCAACATTGGCTGCACGATCGAGTCCCGAGGTGGGCGTGGCAAAGTGGCACTCACCGGGTTCAAATAACACCGGCCTGCCGCCAAACCTTCACCCGTGGTCAGACTCTCGTTCCTTCGGGCGGAGTGCCCTGGAGAAGGTCTCCAGGTATGCTGTGGTTTCACGGATGCCTCCACCCACCGGCTGAGGGGCCACGTACAACGGGCATGCAGTGTCAGGGGTTTGGACGGGCCCTCAACTGCAATGGCACATCAACTGCCTAAAGTTGCTGGCAGTACATCTCGCCCTAGGCAGTCTCGAGAACTGCCTTCGAGGCCAGCATGTACTAGTCTGCACAGACAACATACTGACCGTTGCGTACATCAACCAACAAGGTGGTCTACGCTCCGTCGTATGTCGCAACTAGCCCACCACCTCCTCCTCCTATGGAGTCGGAAGTTCTGAGGTCGCTTCTCGCCATTCACATTCCAGGAGTGTGCAACCAGGCAGCCGGCGAGCTGTCGCATGAGCTGCACTACCGGAGAATGGAGACTCCATCCCGGGCGGTTCAGCTGATTGGGAGCGTTTCCGAGCCACTCAGGTAGACCTGTTTGCCTCTCCAGAGACTTCCCATTGCCCACTGGCACACAGCTGGCTGCGGGGCCTTTGCAAGTATGTATTTCCCCAGTGAGCCTTCTTGCACAGACACTGTGCAAGGTCAGGGAGGACTAGGAGCAGGTCTTGCTAGTAGCACCCTACTGGTGAAGACTTGGTTCCCAGAACTTGTGCTCCTCGCGACAGCCCCTCCTTGGCCGATCCCTCTGAGGAAGGATCTTCTGACTCAGAGATGGGGCACCCCTTGGCACCCGCGTCTAGACCTCTGGAAACTCCATGTCTGGTCCCTGGATGGGATGCGGAGGCTCTAGGTGACCTACCTCAAGAGGTAGTCGACACCATTTCTTCGGCTAGAGTGCCGTCCACGAGACAGGCCTATGCCTTGAAGTAGAGCCTGTTCGTCGAGTGGTGTTCTTCTCAGGGTGAAGACCCCCGGAACTGCCCTATCAGTCGTGCTTATCTTCTTGCAGCAAGGGTTGGAGCGAAGGCTGTCTCCCTCCACCCTTAAAGTCTACGTGGCTGCAATCGCTGCAAATCATGACCCCATAGATGGGAGGTCTGTGGGTAAGCATGGCCGGATTATCAGGTTCCTGAGGGAAGCCAGGAGGTTGAATCCTCCACGGCTCCCAACAGTACCCTCTTGGGACCTGTCTGTAGTGCTGACAGCACTGCAGTAGGCTCCGTTGAACCCTTGCCAGCAGTTGTGCTAAAGTTCTTTTATCTATGAAGACATTGCTCCTGCTCGCATTGGCCTCCATCAAGAGGGTAGGGGACCTGCAGGCTTTTTCGGTCGACGATTCGTGCCTACAGTTTGGGCTCGCGGATTCCCAGGTACCACTGAGGCCACGGCCCGGCCTACGTGCCCAAGGTTCCCACTACCCCTTCAGAGACCAGGTGGTGAACCTTCAAGCGCTGCCCCTGGAGGAGGCAGACCCAGCCCTGGCGTTGCTTGTCCCGTCCGAGCACTCCGATGCTACGTTGACCGGACACAAAGCTTCAGGACCTCAGTCCAGCTCGTTTGTCACAGAGGCCGGCAGAAGGGGAGTGCCGCCTCCAAGCAGAGGATGGCTCACTGGATAGTGGACGCCATTACCCTAGCATACCAAGCACAGGGTATGCCCTGCCCCCCCCTTCAGGTTGCGGGCACACTCAGCAAGTGTTGCATCGTCCTGGGCGGTGGCTCGTGGCACCTCGCTGACAGATTGTAGAGCTGCGGGCTGGGCGACCCCCAACACGATTGCTAGATTCTATAGCCTACGTGTGGAACCGGTATCCTCCTGTGTTCTCACCTCAAACTGGTAGAAGCACTGAGAGGCCCGGTTTCGGGTCGGCTTGTTAACCGCTCCAGAGCGTCCATACAGTAGACCCTGTCGAGCTCCTCCATTCCCCTCGGCAGCCAGATGTTGCGGAGCATCCGGCGCCAGGCCCTCTCGATGAATCCGTGAGAACCGGTGAGGGCTGGGAGCCATGTAAAGTACCCCAAGAGGACTTTATGTGTGTATTTCCACGGCATAGCCTTAGAGCCCCGTGTTTCCCCGGCAGACCTTTCTGCCCGTCTAAGAGGGTTCAATCACCTCCAATTTTCCATATGCAAACTGAAATACTGTCCATATGCGTATTCGTTCCGAGACCTCCTACGGGAAGGCTGGACTTCCGCACGTCCTGTTCACTAGAACGTGGGACGTTTCCCAGTGTTCCAGTCTTACGAATGGGTAGTGTTACAAAAGTAGCTGGCTTCTTGTGGTTGAGCCCGGCCTACGCCGATAGACTGAGGGGCTTGTGGGCTCCACAGGTCACTGGAAGAGGCAGCGTCCATGGCGTTTTGGTAGGGATCCCAATTGCGTCGGTCATCCGGCGTGACTCGGAGTGACCGACTGAAAGGGAGCGTCTCGGTTACGTATGTAACCCTCGTTCCCTGAAGAAGGGAGCGGAGGCGTCACATCCGTCGCCACGGTGCTGCACCTCTGCTGAAGGGGCCGGGTCACTAGCTCGGCTCCTCAGCGAAAACCTGAATATGCGCTGCACCCGCTGCTTATTTATACACGCGCTGTGATCAGCGGCAGCTGGATGCGATTAGCGCATGCCAATCTTCAATTGGCTTGTTTAGATACACTCGAAGTAGATTGGTCTCTCGAAGCGAGATCCCAATTCGTCGGTCATCCGACGTGACGTCTCCGTTCCCTTCTTCAGGGAACGAGGGTTACATACGTAACCGAGACGTTCTTCCACAGGTCTGCGGAGACATGAAGGTACTGAAAGCTCTGAGTGGACTGTGGGCCTTAATAAGTCTCTGTGTTGATAGTTACTTCAGTGAGTTGGAAGAGAGAAGCTCTCAAGTGCATATGTCAGGTATGTGCGAACACGTGGAGTGACTGGTGGCAGCTACTGAGCACAGAATGCATTGTACAGGGAATTTAGTTGAATGACTCTCTAAGATGTCAAGATTATTTTTTGGCACTGCACTTTACTGTCAAAATCAGTGAGGAGATCTAAGTTATGCGAGAACTCCAGGAATGTACTGTACAGAACGAACGCTGAATAAAAGATGACACAATAGTTTTGCAATACTTCAGAACTAACCATTAAATCATTGTGGCAACATTTTTTTTTTACATCATTAAAGCCCTGAAAGACATTGCTTATTTCCTGAGTTAAATTAAATGCAGTGTAGGAATATCTTTTGTCAAACATAGTTCTGAAGTATCGTCTTAATTCTGCTTCAAGGTACCAAAAGAACATAATAGTAACAGGCTATAGAAACAAGTAATTCTGTGTTGTAAAAGAAAAAATAAAATAAAATAAAGAATAATCAATTTCACAATCTTATCTTAAATTTTCAGAAAATTTGCTGTATGTAATGGTCTATTTATCCCTGCCTCTGCTGAATTATGGGAATTACGATGCGAATAAAAACATCTGATTACCCTTGTCCACCACTAAATATACCTATAATGGGCAGATGAGAGTTAGAGATAAACCATGAAGCAAAGAAGGAAGATTGCCTCATGTTGAATCATTGAATCATGTTTTTTTTTAAGATCAGGTGGATGACCAGGTGCGTGCATTGTTTTACTCTGAAAGAGATGGCAGCAGTTCAGCTCATACCCTTAAATACACATGATTCAACTAATCTTCGACTAGTCTTTAGAAGTACTAAAAACTTCCAGACATGTGTGTTACAGTTAATCAACTATGCAGGAGAGTGGTCCACAAGGAGCTGAGTTTGACACGTGCACCCAATATGACAAAGGTAAGCAGGTGGATACAGTGTAATGCTCTGGGCAATGTTCTGCTAGGAAACCTTGGGTCCTGGCATAGGCTCCAAACATTGGGTCCTGTATATTACTTTATATTTACACATACCACCTACCTAAAGAGGGATGAAGACCATACATACAAGCCCCCTTTTTCAAAGACCACTTACATTAACAACATCTGCTAGTCTTCTGTGATTTATGGTTTACTTAGTAAAATATCCATTGCATACCTCTGTGTGAGGAGAAAACAACAACGAAAAAACAGCAATTAAAAAAAAAAAACTTTGAAACCTAACATTGTAAATAGTAATGAGTAAGAACTTTCTCTATTCATTTCTGATTTGAAAAGCTTCTCTGATGTTCTCTAGTAGTGTGATTTAGATACCCAGTCTTGTTTGATCTCACAGCACTATTTTGATGGAAAGAAAGAAACTTCTTGCTGTTCTAGACAGCAGGTGCTTAATCCTAAATGAACACATTCAGTGGGAGTCAATCTCTCCCCACTGACACTATGGCTTTTTTTCCAAAAGATTTATTTTTCCAACATTGAGGTTTATCACATAAACAAGCTCTTTGACAGCTATTAGCTACTCTAATCTAATTACAATTTAGTTTAAAAACTAGTGGAATTGATTGCATATTTTACATAAAAATCTAAAATGATGCGCTGTTTGCACTAAACATTTTCCATCCACCTTTTTCATGTTGTAAAAATGGGTGTGGCCATTTGTACATTTTATGGGTCTCATCTGAATCATAATTTTATCGCTATTTTTAGCTGTACAAAACAGTTTGTTTTGCTGCTTGATATTGAAAATTGTTGTGTCTCAGGACAATGATTCAATAACATAGGCTACTACATTTGCCAAAATGTGTGGTATATAACAGAATTAGTTAGCAGATTACTATATTCCACAATACAAATATATATAAAATACTATATATATTTATACTCCAATACTGACTTTAACTTTCCATTATGAATTAATTTTAGAGAAGTTGCCATTTTTCACTGAAAAAATAATGTTAAATAAATGTCTTGTTGTTATATTGATACAATTAACAATATACATTTAATATTAATATATAATATACAGTTTGTTAGTAGATACATAATTGTTTATAAAAGCTACTGCAATGAGTGTGAAAAGTGTGTAAAGAGGTCTAAAGTATTCACAGCTGAAGATCATAAAATAACCCCAACTGTGAGGGTTTTTAAAAGCTGATTTGATTTAAAAAAATAATATTAATAAATAATATGATTTAGTGATTTAGTAAAAGCCACTAAACTTGTTGGATGGATGAAAGAAAATAAATGAGCAAAAAAAAAGTTAATATTAAATCTTTTTTATTTATATCTCTGCATACACTATGCTCCTCTGTTTTGACTCTTTTGCCCTCTCATACACACAACAACACGCATGCATACACATCTGCAAACAGTCACAGTATACCATTTCACACTGAACTATGAACAAGAAACAAGCAGAGAAAAAAAAACATGTTGAATCCTGATAGAAAAATGTGAAAAAAAATAAGACTTTTCTCTTTCCTTCTTTATCCTAATCCATGAAATATACATCAAGGTGGAAATCTGTGGCCAAAGTCACAAGAAAACAGCTGATTAAATGCCACAGTTTGTCTGTCTTGATCCAACCTTTCTTTCTCTCCTTTCTCACACTCTCCTCTGTTCATTCTGAGTGTTTGCATTGATTTCAGCAGCTGTCAGAGCTCTAGCATATGATTGGCAGGCCACATTTCTCCTCACCACTTACACATGATGTTTGGAGTGTCAGATTGTGGGTTCTAAAATTCCCATGACGCACTTGCAAAGTACTTTCAGGGTCTCAAGGAGTTGGCAAACGTCTCTTATTTATGTAAATTTTAAAGCTTTTGCTTAGCTTAAGATCAGTATGTTATGAAGTCTCTTGAAATTTTTACAAAAACACTAAAATGCTACAGCAGAAACCTATTAACTGGCAAATAGTAAGTTACCTTACCATATACAGTCAAAAATTGTAACAGTAATGTTTTGACATTTTATTACATAACATTTTATAAATAAATAATATTTGTGCTTGTTAGAAGTAAAAACTATGTCTATTTTTTTATCAGCAATGTACATGGTTGTTTTTTTGTTACATTTTATGTAATTTATGCTTCTAGGCAACTTGTGATGAAATTTGATTAATCATGTGGTCTGATTAATCAAAATAAATTTTGAAAGTCCACTAAATTCTTTAGATTTTTTTGAAATCGACAACTTTGCTGCCACATTTTGGATTGAGGTTTGAAAGAACTGGCTGGAAGGTCTGTCAAGACAGCATTACAATACTCTAGCCTGGACAGAAAATGAGTTTAAACAAGAAGTTGTGAGGCATGTTCCGAAAGAAATAGCCTTATCTTTTTAATATTAAACAATGCAAATCTGCATAACCAGGCAGTTTTAGCTATGTGGTCTGAGAAAGTCAGCTGATCACCAATCATAACTCCAAGGTTTCAGACCATTTTTGTAATTGTGATGAAGCAATAGGTTTGATGGACCCACAAACAGTTCTGTCTTGGCAAGATTGAGTTGAAGGTGACGGTTCTTCATCCAGCAAGAAAAATGTTATACAAACGTCAGATAATCAGGATGGAAAGAGAAGTAGAGTTGAGTGTCTGAGTGACAAAACCTAGTGATGCCATGTAGACAGTGAAGTGGTGTTGTGACTTGGACACCTGACCTCGGCAAGATACCTTGAAGGAACTATGAGATGAGATGTTGTATGGTTAACAGGAACATATTGTGGTTAACCATGTCAAAAGCAGCAGACAGATCCAGCAAGATAAGTTTTGAAGATTTGGAATTCGCTCTTGCAGAGTCTCAACAAAAGAGAGCAAGGCAGTCTCAGTTGTATGTCCATGTCTGAAACCAGACAAGGATAGTGTTCTGTATGAGAAAGGCAGACACTTTACTGTTTTAGCAATAAAAAGGAAGAAGGGAAACCAGTCTGTAGTTTTCTAAAAGAGATGAGTTAAGATTATTTTAGTTTAGTGTGGTTATACGAGCCTGTCTAATTTCAGAAGAAAAAACAAAAGCGTGAAGGGATGTGTTAATGATGTGAGTGAGTGCAGGTAAAACTGCAGGAGAAATAGCTTGAAAGACATGAGATGGAATAGGATCAAACAGACAAGTAGTAAGATGATTAGAAATTATGAGTTGAAGACTTCTGCTTTAGAGAGTGAAGATTTGTTTGGTAACATGCTTGAGCAAACTAATCAACAGTGAAACTTTCTGACATGGGAAGGGACAGCCACATAATGACTATTACTATTATTATCCATTTAATTTATTCACTTCACCTACTAAAGGCGTAAAACACAGAGAGGGAACTTCTTCCCAAAGTCCAGAAAAAGCTATTTTTCACTGCAGAAATAATCAAATACTGAAATACATAGGCAGGTGAGAGTGAGAGAGAATAACACCTTTCTCAAGGTGATACATTTAGATGGAGCACCCTGTTTGTCTGACATCATTTCTTCAGCTGCTCTCTGTTCAGTATCTTTCACTAAATAACTTCTGTGGCTTTAGAATGAAACTCAGAAATAAAGTGGAAAAGATCAGACAGTTAAAATGGTTTATTGTGACTCTGAGATGGTAAAAGCTCAGTATTCCTCAATGCATAAATGCTGATTACTCATGATTTAGAGTTCTCTGTGTCCATGGTGCCTCCCTGGTAACAGGGCTATGATTATTGTACATTAACCTGTCCAGCAGAATATTCACTATTATTTGGAACCAACAGGTCAGGGTTTAGCTGTTGAGCATGGACAGTTGGCCTGTGTTGGTAGGTGCTGACTAATATTCAAAGGATGTCACATTGCATAGAAGCTTTACCTTTCCAATGACATAATGTTTTGATGATTTATAAATGCTACCACCACATTCTGTCTTTTTTTGTTTGGCCAAATTTTATTGTGCCATGTTGAGAGCTCCGCACAATAATGGAAGCTAGTGTGGTGTCAAAACCACTTTATTCTAAAATAAATCATGAGACTGAAATCAGACATGTGATAATATTTCTGTTTACAGAAACTGTTAAATTGACTTGGAATTTAAACTCTTTCAATGCCTCATTAGTCCAGCAATGGAACAACTCATTAAGACTTGATTTTCCTGTGGGATTTGGCAGTGAAAAAGGAGGGAAAGCAAGTAAATTAAAATTCTCACTCTCACAATAAGCAACACCACCCTCACTTTGCTTAGGAAGAATATTGATTGAGTAATTACTCAGAAATACGTGGGGAACGCAAATTATGTGTAAAATGTATGAGAACAAAAATAAAATAGTTATAAAATAGTAAATACTGTCGTCATTCTTTTTTTTGTTTTATTTATTATATTTTCCAAATGAATTCCCTCGGACATTAAAAAATCAGGTTAGGACAACCAACATTCACATTAAATCTCTAAGTGCAAATTTTTATACCATCTGTCTTCCTTCACTGTGGTTGTTCCCACCAGCCCTGCAGTCTCGGGGCAACCCACACATTTTGATCAACAGTGTGCATGCTGTTTACAAGCAGCAGCTAACAAAGCATAAACAAAACCCATGTTGTTTTACTATATTACTAATTGCTGGATGATTATGCATATTTGGTAGTTAATGTTAGTTTGCGTTAAAATAAACATTATGTGCATTCACATCTTTTGTTTAAAGCTGCAAGACACTAAAGTGTTTTCATGACTGTAAAAAAAAATAAAAATGACTTCTTAATTCTATACACACAGGGCATTGAGTCCCACAAACAATTGCAGTATCAGCTCCCCAAAGCTTGCAGTTTCTTCTTTGGATCATCACCACGACTTCCTGTGATGTTCAAGAAGTGAATTCAACAGGTAAACGTCATACATCCGACGCAGCGCAAGAAGTGTTTGCTAGTTTCAGTCTGACACAGTTCTTCCCATCCAGCACCACGTCATTTAACTAACAAATAGATTTCACCCATTTGTGTGCCCATGGGTGTGATGGTCTAAATAAGAGTTGGTGGCACATTGCTATTTTGAGGAACTGAAAAAAGACTGTGCCATAGACCAACTCAAACCTGGTCTAAAGTCTAAAGTCAATGGTGCAGTATTTATTTTTTTTGTTAAAGAGCTTCTTGGTAGAAAATTTGCCTCTGGGCACGTCCACAGTATGCGTTCACTTTGCTTACTACACACAGGGATGCGTAGCAGCACACATGCCAAATATTAAAAACTGAAGGATTACAGTGTAAAAGAATATTATTGTGTAGGCTACATACATATAAAAATTTTATGATGGACAGTAATTGCATGCATCAGAATTAGCCTGGTGCACGAACATCGATTTCTGTACTTGAGAATAAGCTTTTGTTCCAACATATTCCACCATGGAAATCCACCATTGGCATGATCACAGCTCACTCTTAAAGGGAATAGGAGATGAGACTCTGATTGGTTTATTGCACGTTATACAAAAAACACAAATTATTAAAAGAACAGGGACAACCTATTTCGACTATGCAAGGCACCTGGACCGTTGTTGAAATAGCAAAAGAGGGTTTGACACGACTGCATTTAAATCATTAAGATAGGGCCCTTAAGCTTAATGCTCCAATGATCATTTGACTGAGATAGTGAAGAATTTGGTGTTTGGTTGGAGGAATTAGCTGACAAAGAGATCTCACTGTGCTGATTCCCATGATGTCCCACTTCTTCTCAATCTAAAGCCAGTGAGTTAATTTGCACTGAAGCCTCACAGTGGGATGTTGTTAATCTTTAGAGTGTGTTTGTGTGTATAGTCTCTGCACATAGGCTCATAGTGTTGGTCCAATCAGAATCTCTTCTGACTGAACTGATGGGATATTGAGTGTTGTGTTTCCTGCTGTGCATTGTTGAGTGGGATTTGATGATGTTATTAGGCAGCTCTTCATCATTTGGGTTGGAAAACAGTATGAGCTATGATAACCTGAACATAATATATACTTGGATGAACTTAGAATTTTTCTCAAAAATGAAAACACAATACACTTCAAAAAAGCAGGTGTAGAGTTCCTTTGGCATAGTGGTTCTCACCTGGGGGACTGGATCTAAAAATGGGCTGTAGATCTGTTCAGACAGGGAGATAACAACAATGCTAAATGCGAATGTTGGAAAAGCTACTTTGAAACTTTAGTTACTTTACTATAGTAATTAGCTGCTTTCAAGTTAAAGTATATTCTGTTTAAGAACCATTATACTGTAAAAATAATAATAAATCACTACTGAATACATTAATTTGTTTAATTTTATATGAGTATTTATCTGGTATAAAATCAATATGGATCACAATTTGAAACTGAATTGAGAATGTAGTTCCCTTTCAGTCAGTCACTCCGATTCATGTCGAATGACCGACAAATTGTGATCTCGCTTCGAGAGACCAATCTACTCCGAGCCATGATTAGTTATGAATATATCTCATATATGTTTGTAACTATGTATGTAACTATTTTCTTTAGTTAGACCCTAAATGCCTATTTTCATTTCTATGAGTGTATGTCTACTTCGATATCTTCTAGAGGGTTCTTTCTTGATATCAAAATGATTTTCTTGTTATCCCTCAAATGATGATTTACCCTATAGAATCATGAAGTGCATTATACCATTTTTCTGTGTTTTGGAATAAAGTTGCTCCAACTCTCCAGACCAGCAATAAAGATGCCAATGGGCTATAAAAGCAAACAAAGAAATTTTCTCCCACTTAAAATCCATGCCTCTGATTGGCAATTCCACTCAAACAGTGGGTGTGTAAGGGAACTATCAAAAGTCCCTAATACCAACTATTCGAAGCTTAAAATCTTCCTTTCTTTGAGACGGATACTCTCCAGACCCAACTCTTGAGTCCAACCTTCTGGTAGTTACCTTCAAATAACTTTGTCATCTCGCTATGGACTTTCTTACTTTCAAGAGGAACCAGAGGAAAACCCCCAGCTCACACCTAGAGAAATCATCAAGAATTTCTTGTCTACCGCATCAGGATTCTTTTGCAGCAACCAAAATTGAATTTTGATTATTTGACGATTCTCACTAGGTTGTAGTTAATTGATGTGAAATAGTTGCATGAGGAGCTCACTAGAGCGTGGAAGTCACCTTTCACTGTCATAAACCGCCCCAGTGGCTCCTCCTCCTCCACCACCCTTGATGGCGGCAGAGCCATGGGGTATACGGTGATCCCCCCAGTGGAGCGGTCAGTTGCGATCCCCCTTGCTGCCCCATCGCCTGCACATTGGTGGTTCTGCTTGAGCCGCTAGTTTGGTATTTGGATGCCTCGTTGAATATTCCCAGGCCATCCCAGTGGCTCCTGCGGACCATTCGACTTGGCTATGTGATTCAGTTCGCCCAGTGTCCACCCAAGTTCAGTGGGATCTACTTTATGTCAGTGAACGATACGAGTGCCCCTGACTTGCGTGAGGAGATTGTGGTCCTACTGAAGGACGCGATAGAGCTGGTCACTCCAGCTGATTCGAGGGTCGAGCGTATCAATACAAAGTCCTACCCTTCGGGCTCTTGCTGTCGCCACGTGTCTTCACAAAGGTCACAGAGGCTGCCCTTGCTCTGCTGAGAGAACAGAGCATTCACATCCTCAACTACTTGGATGACTGGCTCATTCTAGCTCAGTCCCGGGCTCAGTTGTGCAAACACAGGGACCTGGTGTTATGGTGCCAGGCAGCTGATGAGCTTTCGTGAGCTGCACTACCCGGAGAATGGAAACTCCAGAATCCATCCCCAGACGGTTCAGTTGATTTGGGAGCGTTTTGGGACAGCTAAGGTAGACCTGTTTGACTCTCCAGAGACCATTGTCAGTCGTTTTTCTCCCTGACCGAGGGAATACTTGGCATGGACACAGTGGCACACAGCTGGCCGTGGGGGTTTTGCAAGTATGCATTCCCCACAGTGAGCCTTCTTGCAAAGACACTGTTTAAAGTCAGGGAAGACGAAGAGCAGGTCCTGCTAGTAGCACATTACTGGGCCACAATGACTTGGTTCCCCGAGCTTATGCTCCTCGTGACAGCCTCTCCTTGGCCGATTCCTCTGAGGAAGGACCTTCTGACTCAGAGACGTCCACTAGACTGGCCTACGCCTTGAAGTGAAGCCTGTTCATCACATGGAGTTCTTCTCAAGGAGAAGATCCCCAGAATTGCCCAATCAGAGTCTTGCAGCAAGGGTTGGAGCAAAGGCAGTCTCCCTCCACCCTTAAAGTCTATGTGGCTGTGATCGCTGCAAATCATGACCCCATAGATGGGAGGTCTGTGGGTAGACATGACATGATCATCAGGTTCCTAAGGGGAGCCACGAGATTAAATCCCCCAAAGCCCCCCACCGTACCCTCTTGGGACCTGTTTGTAGTGCTGAGAGCACTGCAGCAGGCTCCATTTGAGCCTTTGCCAGCAGTTGAGCTGAAGTTCTTATCAATGAAGATACTGCTCCTGCTTGCATTGGGCTCCATAGAGAGGGTAGGGGACCCGCAGGCTTTTTTGGTCGACAAATTGTGCCTTCAGTTTGGGCCCACGGATTCCCAGGTAACACTGAGGCCACGGCCCAGCTACGTGCCCAAGGTTCCCATTCAGAGACCAGGTGGTGAATCTTTAAGCGCTGCCCCTGGAGGTGTAAGACACAGCCCTAGCATTGCTTTGTCCCGTCTAAGCACTAAGATGTTACGTTGACCAGACACAAAGCTTCAGGAACTCAGACCAGCTCTTTGTCTGTCACGGAGGCCGGCAGAAGGGGAATGCCGTCTCCAAGCAGAGAATGGCCCACTGGATAGTGGACACCATTACCCTGGCCTACCGAGCACAGGGTGTGCCCTGCCCCCTCAGGCTACGAACACACTCAACAAGAAGTGTTGTGTCGTCCTGGGTGCTGTCTTGTGGCACCTCGCTGACAGATATTTGTAGAGCTGCAGGCTGGGCAACCCCTAACACGTTGCAATTAGCGCATGCCAATCTGCATTGGCTCGTTTAAATTCACTTGAAGTAGATTGGTCTCTCAAAGCGAGATCCCAATTTGTCGGTCATCCAATGTGACGTCTCTGTTCCCTTCTTCAGAGAACGAGTGTTACATACGTAACCGAGACGTTATGTACAGAGGAATATATAATTAAATATTTAGCTAAAAAAATATATAAACACTGAACAAAGATTGTGACAAATGGTTACTCTATTAAAATTATGCAGTTATTCACTTCACAGCTTTATTTTAGATCTCTTTTAATTAGTTAACTGCAAAAACTAAATTGCTTTACAATTTAAACAAGCATCAACATTTAAAATGAAAATGTATACTATTTCTAACAGTGAAATTATTTTCATAAACGTACTTATAGATGTACTCATAAAGTACTTATAACCATAAATAAATAACACATTAACCCATACTACATCAGATTTATGCTTTAGTACTGTGTTGGGGTGCCAATTGATGTCCAGATATTACACCAGTTAAGAACCATTGCTTTAGCAGATGTCTTTTAGTGCATCTCTTACTAATTCAACAGAAGCATTTCAACACACACCATCAGGGCCTTCCATTCACAGGGGGTCAAAACAATACATCTCTCTTCTTAGTGAGTTACATTTTCTATCACTTCCTCTCAAAACTGAGATGCCTTGGTTGCTGTTCCATGGAACAGATGGTCTGGAAGTACATTATCTCTCCACAGAGACGTTAAGGAGAAAAAGACTTTCAATCTGTTGAAGTCTGGCTTTCTTTCAGACATTATCCCCATTTACTTGCATCAGCAGAATCCCTTACAAACACTTCTGTGAAATCCAGAAATATTACATTATTGAATTTGCTGTCTTTGAGGTCACAGTGTACACCAGAAGCACCTTTGAACATCTTATAATAAATGTATCTAATTATAATACACCTCAACAGTAAACAAGACACCAAACAGTATTCACCTGTTTTTGGTCTATAAATCCAGCATTTCAATGTGCTGTTAGAGATGCTATTATGATGTGTGATCCTGGGTCTCTCTTGCATGTTTGTTTATGTAGTGATCAAATTATGATATAATTAGGGACTGCAATATATTTGTGACATGTGTTTCACACTGTAGACAGTAGTCATGATTGTCAGCTCTATTGTATAATGGCCACTCTGCAGCTGTCAAAACTGTTAAACATTATGTGACACTGGACACTCACAATATGGAGCATGATGTAGTCTCCTAGTCTGGGGGCGCTGTCGATGCGGACCAGAATCCCGTCCTTGATAGTGGTGCTGAAGCCCACTGCCAGTCTATCGGTTCTAGTGCTGGGCCTCTCGTTATTGGGCCATGTGTATGTGATAAGTCCGCCGCCCTTTCCAAAGATGTATGTAGCTCCAGCTGCATAGAGAAACAGAGAAAGGATAGTGTTAGAGGACTTTGATCTTACATTGTAAATGAACAAGACAGTAAAAAGCTTGGTAACACTTTATTTTGATGGTCCCTTTTGAACATTTTGTTTATAGTAAGTAACTTCGCACCTACATGTCAACTAATTTTCTTTTTCTTTTCTTTAACTTTTTATTGTGATGACCTCCCAACAGACATGTCAACATATTCTAACCCTAACCCTACCAGTCTACTAGCACTCTACTAACACTACAGTGAGAGTTAGGGGATATGTAGGTGCAACTTTACTTGTAGTCAACTGGATGTGTTAAAGTGACCATCAAAACAAAAAACCTAAAAAACCAAACCAAAATTTAAACCAAAAACTTAAAATGTTTACAATAATGCAATTACAGGCATCAATTGTCAAAATGTCTTGAAAGGTATTAATTTAAATATAATCAGTTTGTCCTGTATACAGGTGGGACACAAAATATCAGATCTGTGTATCACTGTATATCTTGCACTTACATTTTTGGCTGATATTGTTTATATTTTCTGAAGAACGATATTAACAAGAAAAAGAAGTTCTTGGCTGGACAGTTTTAGTAGCTTTACTACAAATGAACACAAAGAATAAATACAAACTAAAGAAAAACAGTGCAGCTAATTGATAAAGCTCTTCAGCTTTTCAGTTCTCTGTTGTATGTTTGGCCTATTGGTTTTATTTGTCCTATTGTTTATAATTTGCTTTTGTTTTTGACAGAACATTAAGCTATAATTGCTGTGGCTGAGATTGCACTGTTGTAGAGTGACAAAACAAAAACAACATCAACAATAATAGCAAACATACTAGGTCTCTGTTAAGGTCCTAGCAGTGTTTTACACAAGTCTTCAGCTTCACAGATCACATGGTAAATTTAAAGCTCTTTTACTATCTAACAAGGCTCTTGTTTTATCAGGCTCTTATTGTGATTCAAGTAGAATTAATTAGAGGTTTGTCTGAGATTGCTGTGAAACCTCCAGTGGGGGCGCTGAACAAGCACATATCTTTTCATGCTTGCTTTAGTGACCTAATTTTCATGGCGACTCTTAGACCTTGGCTGGAGTGTCCAGCCCTTGAGCTGAGCTGTGGGATCAACGCTTGGCTCTCACGCCTCTTAAATGGGGCTCTATCCAGGGAAAAGCTTGAAGTTGCCCAAAAAAAAAAGACTCAAAATCCTCATACATTATACATGAATCTGCAACTAGAGAACAAAAGCAGGCAGAGAAATAAAATCAGACACCCTTTTCCAAGAGCAATTTTACAAATGCAAAAGGTCAGATTAAATAAGATGGACGTTGCCTCCTCAGGAAGTACTGTTGTCTCATTATGCTTTCAGATCACATGCATTGCAAAAGATAAAAAGAGCAGATAAATTCCGAAAAGTTTATTTAAATCATAATTACTGCTCTCCATTTACTAATGTCTGGACAAACATGTTAACATCAGAATGTTTTGTAAACTTCCAACTTTCAACATAATGGACAGCAACATAAGCAGTTCCCATTTAAAGTACAATCCTAAAAATCACACAGCCTCATAAGTAATCCATCTGGAGTGCATTATCCAAAACCATTGTTAGGTACCTATGACCATTAGCTCCATAAATTGGTAACAACAGAGTAGTTTCTTTTGGGAAATACACCCTTGCAAAATTCTAAATACATGCAAAACACCTGAAAAAAAGGCAATTGTCTTAGTGAATGTCACATCACTCAATTTATTTACATTATTATTATATTTAGCAAATGCACATAAAATAATTTGAAAATGCATGTCTACATGTCTTAAGTAAATGTAAACATAAAATTGTGAAAGCATGCTCTTATACCTTCTGTTGTCAAATAATAATAGAAAAATACTGCTCTTAACTAAATGACTCCTACGGCTTTAACAGTTGTCTGTATATATTTACTTCATACAGCTTCCACAATTACTGTAAAGTAGTTTGTTGAATTGGTATTTTTGTTTAACTGCATTTATTTGATGTTTAATTTGTTAAATTATTTTTATTTTATGTACGGTTTAAGTGTTTTTACTGTTTGATCTTTATAATATATTACTAATACATTAGTTTTACACTGGTACTTCAATGTTGAATTGTAAAGTCACATATGTCAAAAACGAAGCAAAAACTTAATTATTTATTTTAAATAAACAAAACCCTAAATCACCAAAATAATTTAAACAATTTAAACAACTTTAACATTTAAAGGAATTAGTTGGAACCTTTATTGTTTATTGTTATTCAACTGTAGGTTATTTGGCATTACACAGAGGTAGGATGAAATTAAAATGTCATTGAAACTTTTCTGAAGACAGTCAGTTCCCTTCAGAGACACATTCATATAAAGACTTGGCTTTTGGAACAGCCTTTAAAATGTTGTCTTAAAATGTTGTCTCTCTAAGCAGTTCACCTGGTTGGAACAAAGCAGATGAGATAAAAGAAGCAATTGAGGAATGAACATGTTTGTGAACATTTCTGAGCACTGTACAGAAGGAACAAGACCGCAGGTGCACTGGCAGCTTATTGCCATCGTTGCCGTTTCTCCACCATTCTTTTGTTATTAAGACTGTAACATCTCATTTGCACATCTGGGCTTGAGGGCCCAGCTGGTTGATATTCCTTAAGGGGAAGAGACATCATACCAAGCGGATAGGGCTTAAGTCTCAGGAGACAGAGAGACATATGGGAGTGAGATGAAAGAGATCGCATCACATACATATAAGACCCATGCTGGGTCAACCTACCTTTTTGACCCCATGCTGGGTCAACCTAGAGTAAAATCCTGACCCTCAAGAAACTAAACCACAGGATCTCAAGCAGGATTCTTCAGTGTCTCCAAACTGAGTTCTCGTGAGGATGGACACGAATCTGAGCTGAGTCTTCAGGGAGCTGTCCTTATATACCATGCCTTCTCAGTGCTGTGGGATGCCATGAAATACTGCATCCACACTGCACCCCAGGGAGCCAATTATCCCACTCAGTGGATTTGCTAAGTAACAAGAGACACCATTCAGTCCTTACAACACTACGTTTCTAATGGACCCTGCACGGGTAGGCTTAGCAAATGCCTGACACACAAAAAAGAAGCTATTTACCAAATTTAATCGCATCAGGGCTTTAAGCGTTTGCACACGTCCATTTAAATGCCGCCGAATTGGCAGGTAGACTGAGAGTTACTTGCAGTGTTGATAGAGTGAGGGAGTGTTTTGCATTTAGGCATTGGTGTTAAGAAAAAGGGCTAAAAGTAGTGAGATTGTAATTACGCCACAAATGGACTGTTTTTAATGAATACTGAAAGCTTTTGAAAGTCTGGTGTTTTATGTATGAATTCATTATGGGTAAATTGCATCTTCTGGAGCAATACATACCAGAGTTTGTGTCTTCTTAATGGAATTTCAGGCTGGTGAAAACTTCATTAAAAAACTTCATTACAGAAATGCACTGATAAAGGGTGATGCGTGGCATTCATTTTGAATTCAATATACTAACACAAATTAGTGTGTACACAAGGTGTGTGTTTGTGTGTGTGTGTGTGTGTGTGTGTGTGTATGTGTGTGTGTGTGAAAGTGTTCTTACAATGCATTTGTTTGCTGCATAAAGGTAACTATGAACATGAGCATTAACTCACTTGACTAAATATTGAAATCAATGGGTACTGCACATACACTTTTAAGCTTCTCGTTACAGTCTTAAGACAAATAAGATCTGCTATAATTTTTCCTGTTTGGTAAAAAATTTTTAGATTGTCATGTATTTTACTGTAAAACAGCTACTCTTTTTATAGTTAAAATATCAATTTACAAAACAAGCCCGATCACAAACTACACAACATGGTTTTGTGGCCTTTACTGGTGTGTTGCTATGCAACCCTTAAAGACAATTATACAAAACCTGCACTGGTCCTGACTATATACGGGACTATTACCCAACAGTTCATGTTTTGTAGACTTAATATAAGGACTACAGGAGCCAAAAATGCGATTTGGGTTGGCTTTTATTAATGCACACACTACATCCAACAAACCAACCTTTAGTACCTGTTGGCACCAGTTGGAAGAGAAACTGCTGGCAAATGCTAGGCTCCCCTTTTATTTAAGCTGGATGTCAAAACATGACATAAGCTGTTGACGTAAAATTACCATTCAACACTCAACCATGACCAAAAATTACAAAGCTGTGTGTGTTCAATCTACCTGAATTTTACTCATAATTTCACTGTGGTCATATTGTACATTATGAATACAGTAATTTTAGAAGATAGCAAAAAGCACACTCTACACCTGGCTTTAGCCCCCAGAGCATGCATTTTCCTGAGCAGCTCCATTCACCTATCATTCTGTCAGGTTGCGTTCTGACCTCTTTCTGAATATATTTGTGGTTCTGCACAAAACCACCAAGGTTTAGAGGGTGGATGTGTAACAAAGCAAGGCAAACATGTCTTGCTTTAAGAAGAAAATGCGCTTTTGATAGTTTAGTTGTTAGCATACCTGCAATGCCCAAATAGCAATTTAACAGTTGAAGACCTGAATTTCTGAGAATGCATGACCTTGAGGTAATCCCTATCATTATGAAAGCATACATGGAAACAACACATGGAAACACAGATACATTAGCACACACCAGCTTTATGTTTGGATTCTGTGCTTTCCCAAAGACCCAGAGTAAGAGCATACACCTGTAAACACACACGCACAATTGGTGCTAGCTGTGATTTTCAGTTGTAAAGTTGTGGTCTTTCAACCAAGCAATATGTTGGAGGTGCAGAAAATATGTTCCATGTGGTTCAACAGAGAAGCATGGACATGAAAACACAGGAGTAGACGAACAACAGAAAATATGCACTCTCTCTCCAAAGCATGGATGTATTTTCTTCTTGTGCAGCATCGAGATCCAGACAATGGCTTTCCCGCTCTGCAGGCTTTAGGCACAGATGCTTCAATTTGGAGCCAAGGTGTTGCTAGAGAGTGGCTGATGAGAGGGGTTTCCAATTAAATATGTGTAGGTCTTTTAGAGACTGACCTATTTGTAATCATTCATTGTAATCTTGTAATCACAGTTCTTACAACTGTGTGGCCAACAGCCAAGCCATCATTAAAATCAGACAGAGAGTGAAGTGCAAATGACTATGTGAAAAATGAAGTAGATTCCAGATTTAAAAAAAAACTGTCAAAACATATTTTACTTTACTCTATCAACAGAACAAAAAGAAGAGAGTAATATTTTATATACGGAAAATATTAACCCAAAGGTAATAAGAATTCTATATATAAAATAAATACTCTTGTAGCATGGCAAACTTCATATACAATTTGATTAGTTGTTAATTAGATAACTACACACACACACACACACACACACACACACACACACACACACACACACACATACTACTATTATATATATACTATTATATGTAAAAAAATATTTCTTGGTCCATGGGTACACATAAGTGGTGTGTACAACCAAAAAAAGGTAAATAACTTCAGACCATTTGCAGCTGTTAATGACAGTTGTAGTTCAACTAAATGTAACATTGTATAAGAATTAAATTTAAACTGAAAGCATAAATCTAGGCTTGGTTCTAACATTTCAATCACTGAAGTGCTTCACTCTGCAGCACTAAAAACACCAGTTGACTTGCTGGCAACTTGTTAAAATAAAAGATTTCTGATTATAGGTTTGAAAATTAATAATAAAAATGTATACAAAAATCAATAAATACAATACAATAAATAAAATACTATTGTATTTTTACGCATTTTACTATTTAAAAATATAATTATATTGTCTCACTTTCTTAATTTTGTTAATGATATCATTAAAAAAAAACTAAATAAGGCACAATAATACTATTATTGCTATCATTGTTTTACATTTTTTTCATAGTTATATTTAATGAGTCGCACTGTGCTGTGTGAGAACCTAACCAAATCTTCACATGCTCATATGAGAACCAGGCTGAACAACTTTAGTGCACCACGTGCATGCTAGTAGTTTGCAGGCACAAAATAATGAAGAAGAGACAAGATAGTTGTAAGACCTGAACTGGAGAGAAATCATGAAAAGGAAAAGAGGTACTACCTTTCAGTCAAACTTTCTATTAACAGTTCTAAAGAAAGCTTTTATACTGAATTTAATAATAAAATTCCTTTAAACTAAAAATTGTGTGTTTTAATCTTGTAATTTTACAATGATTGACACATTATTTTTCTATACTGTGAAAGTTGCTTTGATACAGTCTATATTGTTAAAATACCTTATTAGACGATGCCTGGAAATTCCAGCTAATTAAATTAAGTGTTTCCCTAAGCAGACTGAATGTGGCCTGTCTGCTCCAAGATAGTAAGGGAAAATGTAGAACAATATCTATGTACAATAATATACAGTTTGCATTGCATGTTGAGTAACATATGGTATATGACATTTACTATGATCTATTATTAATTATATTAATAATTATTTAGTATAATTTATTCAATAGGACAATGTGGTACTGCCACATTGATCACTGATAAAGTTCCATTTCAGTTAAGATTTTGCCACAGAATACAGCAGACAGCAGGACAGCTTACTAAGTTTTGGAACAGAGCCATTGACAGTTAGCCCCCCACTAGTTCAATCAAAGGAAAGAGAACCTCAGAGCATTTCAAGAACAGCTTGATTTGCTATCAGCCCAAGAGAAAGAGGATGTTGTTTGTGTTTGTGAGTGTGTGTGTGTGTGTGTGTGTGTGTGAACAAGGAAGACAGATCTCCACGAAGGCTGCCTACTTTCATGCACCAAAATCTGCAGTAGCATGAAGGTTTGCTCAAAGACTTCAAAGTTATACATGCCAAAGTATAACTCTCTCTCTCTCTCTCTCTCTCTCTCTCTCTCTCTCACACACACACACACACACACACATACACGCATATGCGCTATCTTGCACCACCTCTACCACAGCTCAGACAATCTTTGTTGTTGATGAACAGATGGATGAAGAGATGCTGCTGTCTCTTTTTATTTCAGTTTTAGTTACCATCCTCTTAGGGGTACATGTAATTGCAGTTGTTATGGAATAAACAAATAAAAATAAAATATTGTGACGAGTCAGCTGCCTCTCCCCTTATTATCACCATCACCCCATCCTTTATTCGCTTCCCTTCACCAGGCTCCTGACAGGAGTGGGTGTGTGAGAGGAGTGATGCTGGATTGGATGGATCGAGCCTCGTCAATGCCGCTGTTAAATGTAGAGTGTGCCTCTCCTCAAGAGACCAGTCTCTAGCCCCGTGCATGCTTGCTGGTGTCCTCGTGGGTCCAGGAAGGGTATATTGAGGGAATCCCCATGCCGCCAGAGATGCGAGCCACAGGACCTGCGGTCTGGACAATGAATGCACACATTCACGGCTGACGGGCCAGGATGCCAGGCTGCTCATCCCCTTGAGGTCCATTTGGGCCAAGCCAGGAGAAGCTGTGAAGAAGGGGAGTGCATATGGCCGCTGGACTCCACCCCTTCTCCCCATGGAACATTCCCTGACCTTCACTAACCCTGCTGCACGATTTCCCCGTTTATTTTGGACACTTTTTCCCCTTAGACATGTATTTTATTTTGTGTTTGTTTATATATATATATATATATATATATATATATATATATATATATATATATATATATATATATATATATATACTGTATATAAATAAATTGACAAGCTACAAGTGTAATATTCTGTTTATGCAACAGATAAAACGCACAAGTGTGTATATGACAACGTGTCTTGTGTTTGGAACAATTTACTTCTCACAGGTTCAGTTCAGTTAACAGTTTTTACAGTTGAACCAAAGCCTTTGTTACTAATGTCACCTTAAAACAAATAATGCATGAAAAGAACAACTTCTTGTATTATGCAGAATTTCATGAGAGAGATCTACTAAAGGAGAGTGATTACTTGCATCTAATACATCATAATTTTCAATCTCATATTCATAATTTCCACTGAGGAAATTTCTTTCAAAGGTTATAGTTATTTACCATGATAATGCTGGTCAATGCATTTGTTGGTTGTTTCTTCCAAATAATTTTTTTACGTAAAAGAAAGGAATCATTTATATGTACTTACCCTTAATTTAGATATTAGAGTGTACATACACTTAACTTTGTAAAAACTAGCTTTAATGTCAAAAAAGTGCTTGTTGTTGGAATACTGCAGGATTTTGAAAAAGTATCTGAATATTTGGATATTTAGAAATTGCAAGTGTAAATCCAAAGCTGTTCTAAAGTCATCAGAAACATCATTACAAACACATTCATAAGTTCCATAGAACTTAAAACATCACAGTAAAGGTGTGTTGGTGCATCAGAATATGTGGCGACCCTTGGAGATAAAGGACGCACCATTAGAAAGAATAACCCATCCAAAGATGCCTGCAAGTGAAGTCTCATTCATAATTCAGTCATCTCGGGGGAGACACTACTGCCTGCTTGGCATTCCGATGCCTTCCAGCACTGAACAGTCTGTGTGTTTGAGAAAACCATGTATAGCAGGCTGGTATAAAGAAATAACTTCATTATGTATATGTCATATGAATATGTAATCTTGAAGATATACAATGCAGTGTATACTATAATAGAATTCTTATGGTAAGAGATATTTGGAAACCAGCCTAAGTGGAACAAAAGTTGTTTACATATGAAACTTGTCTGCTGAAAATTAGTGTTCATCATGGCATACTATCCACTATTTGTGAAAAGCAGCTTACAGTGTATATATTATGTGCAGTATATGTGGATTTTCCGCATATAAGGAATACTTAGATGACCTACTGTGCAGTACACACCTAAAGCTCACTGTATCCCACAATCCAATGGGCTCGACCTGAACTTCCATTATCAGGGTGACAAACAAACCAGAAGGAATATCAACTATAATTTTTTTTCCCTCCATTATATTTTTATTTTTTAGATGATGGACATGAATTAAACATATAATCACATCATTAACTATGCAGCACGCCACTGTTTGAAACAACTTTTGTTGTATACTGTTGTATTTCTTAAAACACATAATTTAGTAAACAGCAGCACACAGTAAGGCATAAGGCATAAGGGACTCCTTCTCTTGGAGCTATTCTTGTAATGAATGTGGGATCAGGATGTAGCCATCAGACTGATGATGTTGGCATGGCAATCTGCCATTAGAGAATATACTCTCAATGGGATAAGAATCTTGACACAACACCTACCTCTTGCTTGGACCCTAATCCCTACAACAAGTACAAGAACTGGCCAATGAATGTGGAGCTCATTTCACTAATTTCTCCTCATTTTCTCTTCATGGGAGAGAGATGACCTTTTTGCTTGTGCTGATTTTAATATGTCATTCTATTTTTGTAATATTGATTTCAAGGGTTTAATTTAGCATGTTATGTTATGATCTTAATTTAGGGAAATTTCACACCAACACACATAATCTCATACCAACTGCTTACAGTATGTCTGTGTTTGAGCACAGCAGCTTAGTGACTACTATGTATCACTCCATAATAAAAACAAGAAGGTTATTTCAATAGTACCCTGCTATGAAATAATGGTGTATGTTATAGAGAGAAAATATTTATGTGAGAAATGCACCCATCTATTCTTTCAACAAAACAAGAACACAAAATATTACACTGGTTAAGAGGAGGCTGTATTAATGTCCTTAGTGAGGCTGTGAAGCTGTGGTTTGAGCTCTTTCTGTATGATCTTCACAAGTCTTGTTCTGTCCACACGCTTTGATGCCTTCTTGCTGAACATGTGCAATTTAACACACCTAGGGGCACTCGAGTGTCCTCTATTTATCTATGAGCACTCAGAGAGATGATGAATTTGTTGCAGGGTGAAAGTGAGTGAATTTCCACAGACTCTGCTCAGTGGCAATAGGATATGGACAGACAGTAAGGGACACAGCCTCTACCTCTATTCAACCCTCAGTGAATGATTTATAGCTGGTGTGTGTCCTGAATAAACACAATCATCACCTTACAAGTAACAGGGCACACAGTGGACCCCACACTCCAACATGCATAAATTGACAGATTGACATACCTACGCAACTGAACACACAAACTGACCTTAATTTATCTCCTAAACACATTTTTAAAGACAAATTATTTGCTTGTCCACTTCAAATGTGAAATTGCTGTTTTGAAGTTGCACAGTTACACTAAGCAGAAAATGTGTTGTTTAATGTACATATACATAGTGCTGTAATTACAAGCCAAGCAACAATATTACAGCGACAAGCAGTTTGAGTGTCCACGTAACATGACAGAATCAATCAAATATTACAGCCAATCAGAAGTGTGTGTGGGTGGGCTGTCTCTTGAAGCACACAGCTCTCGCAAAGAAATTGAAATGAAGTTTAGAATCTATTCTGAAACTCAAATTGGACATTTAAACTTTGAATAAAGCATATAATCACCTGGGATAGTGTTTATGGTGTTGTTCCAGCCATGGAAGTAGAAAGTTTCTACATTTTAAATGTTGCTTGTCTTTTTATATTGATCTCTGTGTACACAGTTTTTTATTGCTTGTTTGATTTTTTGTTTGAAGAACATTTTTTTAAGTGTACTAGTAGAATCTTCAAGTAAAACATAGTTCAGTGTATGTTTGTTTGTTTTTTTAACTGACTTGCTGTATAATGCTGCATAAATAGAAACGAAGGAATTAGGTACATCCAACATTATGTACTGTCTGATTAGGCAGCTTACCACATTTGATGAACAGCCAGCTTCTCAACCTTTAAAAATTATGTTAATTATAATATGAATTTAATTCAGACACACTACATTTTATTTGTCATACAAGGCCAGTTGCATCACTTCCACAGTCTTATGGGAAAGAAAAATGTCCATTTGGTGTGTGATTGGAGGGAATCTCAGAGGATTTTGTAAGAATATTTTGAAAGAATATTTATTTTATGAATACTATTTAATGTAAATTTATATGAATAAATATGTTTTCATACTAAGCATATAATCTTTTACCATATTTACTGACATTATGGCTCAAAATGTACTGATTGTAGTTAAACTTTATTTGGAGTTTCGGTGAACGTGATTTCAAACATTCTTGTTGATCCTAGAAAGACATTCCAATTAACTGATCAGAATATTGATCCTAAAATGTGTTTTACTATCACTGTTTTAAAGAGAATTACACGATCTTTGAATAATGTCTTTAAAAGCAAGATAATTAAAGTGTACATAAAGCATACTTAAAATAGTTACACTTTAACACAATCAAATATATATATTTCAGTATATATTGACTTCCACATAATTAAAATGCATAAAGGAAAAAAAATTGTTGTTCCAGTTCAGCTAAATTCAAGCATTCTAATTTAGCATACTATAAGGCATGATTTAATAGACAGGGCTTAGCCTAAGAAAAAAAAGTAAAAGTTTTATTTAAAACAGATCAGATTTATATTTTATATTTTCTAGGACTGGGCCTAAGCCTTAATCCTGGGGTAAAAGTACAATTGCAGGGTATTTTATTAAGTACATACATATGTAAATTAAGTATCTGTAGTATACTTAATATGAAATAAAATATTTCAAATACATTTAGTATATTTCTTTTTGACTAGGGTACTCAGTTTATTTATTTATTTATTTTTTTGGCTAATTTGATAATGTACTCAAATTACTAAGTAAACTGTAATACTCTGGAGGAATCTAATCTCAGAGAAGCTACAGCCCAGTTTATCCATTGAAAGAGTATTTAGATTAATTAAAAGGTACTAAACAAATGTTTTATTGAAACAGTAAAGGTTTCTTCATTTTTGGTAAGACAATCATCCTAAAACAATGGGACATGAAATAGCCAGCCCTTGAAAAGTTACACTGTTTTAGCTGAGCTGCTGCCACATTACTGGAAAGTGTAGTTAATAAGTAATGTCAGTATTAAGTTAGTCTGCAACATTGTTAATAACTTAATAATGCTAATACACTCATTGTAAATGACCGTATTTGCAAACAGACTTTTCACCATAGGCTACAGCTATCCAACATGATTCCAGCATCTCCTCCTTGAGATGTCATTGCTCGTCTCGACTCTCTCCTGGGACACTCTGAGGTGTAAACAAAAAGAGAGAAGTGAGATGCCACTGGGAGGACAGGTGATTCATCTCCTTCGAAAGCCAATGAACTGGCCTGTAAAGGTCTGCCTGCTATCTGTTTTCAATCCTTATCAACAAGAGAGAAATGCTTAACGAGTCTCACAAATGCCCTTCTGAGAGACTGACCTGCTCCCCATCTGCAAAACAGATGAGAGGTAAAGAAGAATCGATGGAAGGTCTCTGCTGGACATATATAATTAACAGAATTTTTAAAAGCAGCTAATAGATTGATTAAGAGCTTGACAGTAATGATATAAAAAATGGAAAGATATTCAGAAACAAGAGGCAATTTGCAGAAAAGTCGAAAAAAGCCTGTTAGACCCTTTCTATGCTGGTCCAAGCTGTTTGGTGCTGATGTTCACAAAGAAATCATAGTCTTTCTGTTTACCTGACCAAGGAATTATTGTTGGTTAAATGCTCTATGCTCAAAATCTATTACCATTTCCCCACAAATTACCTTTATTGAGATACTTTATTTACATTATTGTTTCTTTCTTGGTTTAGCAGAATGTTGGGACAAGTCTTTTCTATACAATAAAGCAATCTTAGTACCAGTCTTAGTAATTTATGCATGTGTAAATTCAAATGTTTAAATCAAAACTTTGTTACTACTGAGAGAACACTCTGTACACTCAGAAATAAAGGTACAAAAGCTGTCACTGGGACAGTACCTTTTCAAAAGGTACATGTCTATACATTATAAATGATTCATTTTGGTACCTTAAATGCACATATTAATACTTAAAGTTTACATATCTGAACCTAATAGGTACAAGGTACATGTATCTTTATGACAAAGTACTGCTTAGTGACAGATTTTGTACCTGTATATCTACAGACCATTGTCAATTTGACAAGTGCTCAGAAGTGCAAAAGGCCCCATGGTAGAGGGGAAGATTTTTAACGGACAACAACTCACATTTCTATCTGTTTCTTACACAAACAGCTTCAGGTGACTAAGTGGGAAAACCAAATTGGTTATTTTAAAAGTGCGTTTATGGTCCTTTTGAATGCTGTCTTTAAATGGAAAAGAGCAGTTCTGAGATTCTTAGATTAAATAAAATTAATTCACACACACACACACACACACACACACACACTTATATATATATTTTTGTTAACATGTCTTGCAGTCTTGCAGTCTTGTCTTTCGAACAAAATGGCAAAACATGGCGTGCAAGTTTGGATGTTGCATGTTTATTTTGAAGTCAGTAATTTTCTTCAACCTTTCCCTACATTTTGTATAGATGCCATGCTGTTTGTTTGCTCATTCACATCCATTCGTTTTCCCTCTTTTTTTCTCTCTCCTGAACACTTTCTTTGAAGAACTTTCTTTCTTCGCCTGAACTGATGAGAAATTTCAGGGAGAGAACAGAGGCTTTCACAGGAGCTGCATGAAAGGAAGTGGAAGAACTGGCATTATGAGTTAGCGAAACACAAGGAGAGAGACGCCACAAGCAAACGCCTGCCATGCAAAGTACCACAATCCCTCCAAATCAGCCAGCACACCTTATTGCCTACAGCACACACATGCCAATGAGCTGTTCAAAAAGTGAAAAGGAAAGTTGTACCTACAACACCTGACCAGTGAGAAATATAACTCATTTATTCAGAAGCACAAACTCATTTTGCAGTCAAATGTTCCCCAAGCCGTTTGGGAATACCACCTTTACTTCAAACCGAGTCTGAAAAATATGACAGGCCAAATGGGATTTGCCATTATTGAGTTTAAAGTCTCAACAGTTAATCTTTATACATCAGTCAGTCATGGGCTACAATGAAGAGACAGGCTGAAATGGCCACATTAGTATGAATAAATAATTTATTATTCTAGAATAGTCTATTGGGAGATACTTTTTTAAAAGCTATGTGCAATTTAACACTTTTTAGCAGCACAATGTCTCTAACAGCAATAAAGAGAAAACAAAAACAAATAAACAACACAATTTCATATTAGAATAATTTTAAACTAGCACCACTGCAAGAGCTGTTTATTAATAAACTTTAACTAAACAAATAAATTAATGTTTACACATTAGACAAACAACTTCGAGTGACAGGACAACAAAGTATACCTTTGAGGGAAATTCAAATTTGCATTTCAAAATGGTCATGCCAAAGCATGTCAACATCACAGTGTGTTCTCACAAGTCAAATTTGTGGAAGAGTGAAGCAAAAGGGCTGGTTTCATGACAGTCCTCAGCTAAAGAGACTAACAGCCTTTGACAGGAAGATGGATCACTTTACTTCTGCCTAAACAAATCTATAGGAGAGGATGATATTAGGTGTTAGTACTGAATTTAGTTTCCTGTACAAGTTCAAGTCAAGAAATCAAAATATAAAAACTACAAGACTATATACTATGGTATTATATATATATATATATATATATATATATATATATATATATATATATTTTTTTTTTTTTTTTTTTTTTTAGAGCCTTGGTACCTTTAAAATATTATTCTTTGAATATATTTGTAATTCAGTTATTCAGTTATAAAAAGGATCATTTGTTTTAGCAGTTATTATTGTGAATGTAAAAACACTGAATTTCCAAGTCTTAAAAAATTCCAATACCTTTTTAATATCCCAATTTACTCTTTACACTTTATTTATAAAGCACAATTAAAAACATTAGTTGTTGATGAGTATGTTGTACATAATGCTTTAAATAATGGAAGTCAAATGCACAGAAAATGCTGAAATTATGTGTGTCAAATATGATGCTTGCAAAAGCTAGACACTAACAACATTTTTCTGAATTTGAAATGAGAAAAATGCATATGACAACAAATGAAAAGTTGTTTTCTGCTCTACCATATATCACATTGATATATCAACCCAGTTGTTTTTCAATGCGAATAATCTCATAGGCAAATGAAGAGTTTAAACAGCAGATAATAAACACTTCTTAATGATCATTTAAGCAGCCTTCAGAAAAGAACAAAGGAAACAATGCTAGCTTTAGATGATTACTTCTGAGCTCTGAACTACTGCAGACGTGCACAGCAGTGTGGGGGTGAAACTAACTAAAAGTAACATTTTTGTAGTTCTGCTGTTTTCAAACCAATGTGTTTTAATCTTATTATATAAAATAAGGACAGCACAGACACCATACTTTCCTAGAACCAAAAAGTTTTATCCTGCTTTTAACTCTTTCTTCACCATTGACAAGATATCTCGTCAATTAGGTTACAACACTTCCTCCCAAGGACAATTTTTTTACGGCAATCCCTCTTCTAGGTGTATTATCATAGGAAAAGCCCTAGTGCATGTCCTGAATAAGTTACAGAACTTACCATGTCTACCAGGCTTGAAAAATAGATGATTGTCATAAACAGAAGGGTCATAGATCATAACTGTAGATCATGCATGTAGATCATGTTTTGACCATTTTAAATCTGATTTTGATTCTGATTTTTGTGTGCATAAACATTTCTTTTTTAAAGCTGGCGGGGAGTTACTATGCATTAATAAACCTTTACAAGTGGCATCTGCTTTTAATTAAACGATAGCAGCTATAAAATATCACTTTGGTAATACAAAGCAATTAACCTCTTCTCAGACCTACGTCTCTTGAAGAAGGGATATCAAGACTAGCTGCTTTTGCTTATATTAAGGATGAAAAAAACATATTTAGCTTTAGAGAAATCAAAGAACAGTTTGCTCATTCTGCCAAAAGATGTTGCTACTGCTTGCAAGAAATGGATTCCGAAAGTACAAATGAAATCACCTGTGAATTTCACAGGTGGCAAACTGACAAGAATGTGATAATAAAAACAATTACTAGCCATGTAATACAATAGAATAGACAGAGCTCCTACTTTAATTCATTCCTACTTTGTGCTTGTCAAACTCCATTCTTACCTCCAAAATAAGTTACGCTACATTAGATTTAACATTGCATTTAGTCTCCTCAGGCACAACAAGAAAACAGCCTCAAACCTAACAAAAACCTCTTCTTCCTCTTTCCTTAAGTGATTGCTCTAAAACACTCTGGACAGCATCAAACGTGTTTCTATTGATGGCATGGTATAAAAGGATAATTCTGGCTTCTTGAAGAAAAAAAAATCAATAAATCATTAAGTTTACAGGGTTGGCCTCTTGATTGACAGGATGAGGCTGGGGATTAGCATTAGTGCTAGTATATCTGGGCTACAGTGCTTTAATCAGGAATCTGAATTCTGAATGGAGCTCTGAGTGGCAGTGCACTCAAGAGGACGGGCTCAAACTGTGTATACAAATTAGGCTTTATTTAGGAATGTGTCATTCAACCGTGTACTGGAGGACAGAATGCATGGCAGTTTGCTAAAAAGCTGTCTTGGAGTACACTCTTGAGGAAGGGTTAGGGTGCAATTGGGTCCACGCTTTTAAGTTTTGCTCATTTATTAAACATGTTACAGTCTTTTTGCAAATAGCCCAACACACGCCAAAAGGAAGTTTAGTTTAAACATTATGAAAACCTTTTAAAAGTTCATTTTTCAAACTGTTTGGGATGGTGTAGCCATAGTTACGGAATCATAATACATATGTGTTTAGACTGAGCTTGAATATTTTACACTTGTCAATGCTGCAGTTATGTGCTCACAAATACAGCAAAAACACCAATTACTTTTTACAACATCACAGTCTTTAGCATTAACTGATATGGTGATTTGCTGTTTCATTTCCTTGAAATGAAAAACATTTCCTTTTAATATTAAACAATTTTATACAGCAGAAGCCATGATATAAAACCGTTGAAACTTTTAGAGTGTGTTTGTTTGTGTTTAATTGTGTTTAAATCCATGATTAATTTTAGCATTAAAGTAAGCTAAAATCTGAGATTCTATTTCATATGAATGCTGTTCTTTTGAACTTTATGTTCATCAAATAATCTTGAAAAAGTTTTTAATATCAATAATATTAAGAGGTATTATTAATAATTAGTGAGCAGCAAATCAGCACACTAGAATGATTCTGAAAGATCATGCAACACTAACTGAAGTATTTATACTGAAAATAAATGAATTTACAATATATATTTAAATGGAAAAAGTTTATTGTAAATTTAAGTAATATTTTACAATTGAACTTTTTTATGATAATATAAAAAAGCAGCCTTGGTAAGAAACATTTAAAAATCTGAATATTTGTAAACTTTTGACAAGTACTCTCACCCTCTCTCTCTGTTTCTTTCTCTCTTTTTCTTCCTGTCTCATATACCATCTCAAACCTCCCTAGGGTGCAATTTACTTCCATTTGAAGAAGTTAATTCCATCTGATGAAAAATATTTGACAACACTTTCCAAACCACAAGTAGAAAATCCATTAAATTAATAACACTTACACACACACACACACACACACACACACACACACACACACACAAACACAGACACACACTCACTCTCGTATTTATATCATTATGGTGACATTTCACACACAAAATAATTTTTACTGTACAAACTGTATTTTCTGCCACCTTACTATAACCCTACCCCTCATACAAAACATTTTGTATTTTCACATTTTCAAGAAAACAAAAACAAACAAAAAAGCATGTTATAATTTATTATTTATAAGCTAATTTCCTCATTGGTCCCCATGGAATACCAGGTAAACACAACAGACTTTCAACTTCCAATTCTGTGCCATACTGATTGAGTGATATGAATTGATCAGCCTGCAGCTATAAAACTGATATCAAAAGGCATTTGTTGATGATTTCATCTTTAATTTTACACAGATATCAACTGTTTAGTCGAAGCGCTTTACAAGGGATTTGAACCAAAGCTTTTCAGCACCTAAGTGCACCAGTTTTCAAATCTCCCAGCGTATTAATATTGTTTTGAAGTCATAACATGGTATTCTTCAAGCAATTGACCTAATGGTAAGCCCTGCCCCCCCTTAGTTAATGTTGCTCCCTTGGATAAACAAGTCACGATTTTACAATGACAGCTGCAGTGTGTAAACCTTGTCCTGCTAAATTTTTTGGACACATACGATGGGTAACTTGAAGCAAGGGTTTACAGATCACCATTCAAGTGGGAGAAGTCTCATATTACTGTCGGTCATCTTGATCACGGATGACAACATCCTGTATGAATGCTGTTCATGTATCGCAGGGTACAATTAAATTAATGTACATTTAGCCAGTTTAATCTAAAGAGACAATGTAGATCTCCGTTTGTGTTTTTGACCTACATTTCTCTATGACGCTGAAACCTAAAGATGTCCAAGTTCCACTAGTCCATCTTGCGTTCAATGGGATGAGCTTACGATAAGTCAATTGTGTGAAAATTATTTTATTTATTTATTTTACAGCTTTTATTGTACATTTCTTTTGGAAGTTGCACTGATGCACTTATTGGTACATATTTCATGGCTCGCTAAAAAAGGTCACCCAGGTATGTTAAAGCCATGAGACCAAGTAGATTTATTCAGCTTTCAGATGATCAAAATTTTGATAAATTGACACTGGCTGACTGGTTTTGTAGTCCAGGGTCACAAATATACATTAATACGGATAGCAAGTAAAATTATTAATTGTGAAAATAATTCTAAAATGTGCTGATTTTAACAGTAAAGTCTGCAAAAAAGTTGATGAAATAATGGACAAAGAAAATGGTTAATATTTTTATATTTAATATTTGTACCTAGTTCTTGTTAAGATGAGATTAAGAGCAATTTATGACGAAGGCCCTCTTTTTCTGTCACTTTATCTTATTTCCTTGCAAAAGTTATATTGGACCTGCTGGACAAGGTTCCAATGTGCCATATGTGTCCTTGGGCCAATTCCCTCATTGAAGTGGTCACCTTTAAGAGGCCATTCCCTAAAGAACATGTCAGTATAAGCACACAGCCTTTAGCAGTCAGTACTTAGTATTCTCCTCTAATGTCCTACAATGTCCTGTAGGCTCACTAGCGTCACTAGGGAGTAACTGTTGGATTGAGAACAAGGGTATATGTACTGTAGACAGCAAAAGAAAATTAACTAATCACAGACCATTATATCAGATGGCTTTTTGAAAGCCTTAATATTACTTTCTTCACTGCAGTAAACCCATGTGTCTGATTAACAGAAATCGTAGCTTCTCTTGTGACAGTTCATATAGCTTCCATTATCTTGCCAACAGTTAATGATTTTTCAATTCATATTTTTTCAGGGAATTGGCAGAAAGTAAATTTTGACAAAAAATGTAGCAATTGCTACTGACTCAACTTCAAAAATAAGGAAGGAAAGTGGACAAGTGGATGAAAGATAAATCACTCCAAGATTCAAGAGTGAGAGCATGTGTGAAAATTCTCACTTGACTGGTTACCTCTCTTGCTCACCAACGCACCATCCAATAACCCTCTGATTAAGGAATACCGTTACATTAGAACTCATTAGTTCCAATCACATGCTGCGAGTCCCTGCTGCTGTGTAAAGAATGAAGACAGATCACTACCTCCCTTCTACAGCCATACAGTAGTTAACTTTAAACAGTATATGCAATGGATTTTGGTCTATGTTTCTGGATCAACTCTGCTTATTTATGCTGAAAAAAGGCTAAACCTTAATAGTTCTTAACTCTAAATTTGCCTTATAAAGGTTTATAAGCACAGACATTGATCATCGCTTTAAGGTTCTTGAGTTGTTATACACACTCCATACATTCTGTACTTGAACCTATAATGTCCCTTCAGAATTTAAAAGGATTGTTTTATGAGGAAATAAGCTGTCTACAGTGAGGACATTTTAACCTGAGGGCTGCCCTGGCCTGTCTGAATCTTGAAGGTTTGAGTTTCTAGGTTGGCAGACAGCATTGTGATAGACAGTGTCATTGGGGGAGACATTGTGGCGTCTTGAGCAGTGAAAGATCCTTCCTATGGGGTGAGGAGCAGGATAACTAAGAAGAGGACATGTCCTCTGTGTGTCCCTGCTTTACAGAACCCAAAAGCGAGTGAATGAGAAACTGAAGAAGAGAGACAAGATGCACAGCTTTCCAAGGACATAGTAATGGAGAAAAAATAAATTTACAAGTACTTCAGAGCAGAATATGGACTTAATTTATGAAAATAGAAAACATGTTTCACTGTTACACACGTACAAACTTCATACATAGCAGAACCCACCAAAAACATACGGTTCATAATGGGTGGTCTTTGCCATTAGCATGTACATGCTTCTGCCAAGGCACAGAGGGAACAATCATTTTGGATGTGACCAGTGGTTTGATGAGAAATATGTTGTGGTAGGATAATTGAGACTAATCATGTAATTCAAAAGTTAATGGATGAATTCTATGACCGCAGCACTAATTTTTCCACAACAAAGAAGTGAGACTGAGAAAGGATTAAAGCGGTGTTGGATTTATACTGTGCTTCAGTGTTAATGAGCTGACTAAATTGTGCAATGTTAATAAGTTGACTGGAAATCAATTTGTTTAGTGCCTGCAAACACTAAAATAACTTAGTGTTCCTTCTTCTTAGTGTTCCTCCTTCTGGGACAATTGAATTAAATGTCATTTGCCCTATCAGGCCTTCGCTCTCTCTCTCTCTCCATATATATATATATATATATATATATATATATATATATATATATATATATATATATATATATATATATATATATATATATATGAAGTTGTGATTATTTTTAATAGATAGAAGATACTGTGCTGCTTTCCAAAACCTTTTTTAAACAATGCTGTCAAGAAGTTGCATTTAAGTTGTTTAAATTCTTGTTGCTTTAGTTTAAATTTTTTTAAATAAATATTATATTTTATTAAAATGTAATTATAATAAGATTACATTGTTGCTACAAAGCTTTTGTGAAGTTTAGGTTTGGTTCTAGTTGCTGTTCCTATTTCCCCTTGTGTTTTGCATATTGTTTTGTTTTGTTTTGTTTTGTTCCTAGTTAGTCTTGTTAGCCAGTTATGTCAGTTGAGCTTAGTTTAGTTTTATTATTTATTCTGTACTTTTGCTATCATCTAATTAACATTTGTGTTTGGATACTCTCTCCTTTAAAAAAAAAAATATTTTTAGATTATTTTAATCTAATATTTTATGTCTGATGTTAGCTTTCTTTAATACTTCTTATCAATCTACTGTGACTACAAGGGTAGAACACATTTGCCTGACTTTTGTGTGATCTTGTCATAGAAAGGTGCCATTAACGTACTGCAGGTGCAAACCCCCCTGAAGCTACCTGGAGATAAGTGATTGTACATTTGAAGAAAAAAACCTGCAGTTACCAACCCTGATCTTTAACCACAACAACTACCTCAACATAAGTCTACTACAAAAAACATATATCAAAGGAGACTGTGAAGAAATTCTGTGAAGATATTTTGCAGCTGAAATTTTGAAATGAACCACATCTGGATCACCATCAGGTAAATAATTGAGTAGAAAAGTAGATAAGTATGTATCTAATCGTCAACTTCACCCAAAACCTTGAGTTCATAAAGACTCAAAAGAAAATACACAGGAGGTTTTGCGGGCTTTCTGTGAGTTGTGTGGTGGGTGACAGGCAGTCCTGTTCGCCTTCTGCCCTGCTGAAAATCATCACATCAAAGATGAGATCATAGTCAGTGTTTAGGCACGATGCAATGCCCCTCCCCCCATCCCATTTTGCTAGCAGGGTTTGCGTGAGCCAGGCGCCGAGCTCTGATAGGTCCATGTGTTTCGAACGAACTGTCTCCCCTTTTGCTGTCCCTTCCCCTCACGTTCTCTCGCCCCCTGCATTTCAATGAAATGCATAGCATCAGCATGACAGGCCATCTGGAAATCACATACAACCATACTCTTTTACAACAATTCTATGATGCGCAATGGCAGACCTGTGGCGTTAGCAAATTAGCTGCTGAGTTTTAATTTAATACTACAACTTTGGTGTCAATGCTTTCATACCATATGCGATATAAAGCTTGACAGCACTGAGCTGAGGAGGTTTTTACTAAAAAAAACTACCAAGTCAGAATACACCCTCCCTGTTTTGAGTGGCTATTAGCATGGCAGAATGATTTCAGAATCAAATGTGAATACAACGAGCATAAAGAGGCACTCGTCCAATACAAATCCTCTTCTCAGTCGTGTGAGAGAGACAGAGTGCTTTTCGATATGATATTCAAAGCACGTGTTGGGAAAACATTGCAATAGATGCTCAAAGATGTTTGGAGCTATTCTGGTACAGCGTGGAATGATCTGTCAGGGGCAATGCATCACTCTTCCTATTAGCTGTGTGTGTGTGTATGCGTGTGGGTTTGAGTATAGGAGTACACACATACAATACATGAGCATCTGCATGTGCATATTTGCACGCACATGTTCTGCATGCATTCAGTTTGTGCTCGAAGCCATAAAGACGTACAGAGAGCCTTCTGTTGTGAGAGACAGTGGCCGTTGGCTGTTAGAGTGGGACAAACAGAAGCAGACTGCATCACATTTACTCACAGACAACCCATCCAAAACCCTTTCATCACTGCAGAGGATGAACACACACACATGGTGTAACTTGATGCATCAGGTTCTCTTTTTTTCTAGTAACAAGTAATGCTGACAAATGACAAATAAACCTCTCCTTACCCTTAAAAATAAGGGTATATTTTAGGTGCGCAAGCATTGTAGAAGTTGTTGTGAGCATAAAGGCCATTGTAGTGTAATGCATGTCATGCTTCTCCGTAAAGTTCAGAGTGTGACATAGGATTCTTTCAGACCATTTCTTTAGACATATTGTCAAATATATTAGCCTGCAAAACATAAAACACAAATTGATTATAAAATATCAGATTTGTAAACCTGCAAAAGTCATGTGAATTAAAATCTTAAAACTAATCATGATGCATTTTTTTTGATGATGCATTTTTATAATAATTAATTTAGAAATAAAGCAAGTGACTATTTTATGAACTGATCCTTCAGTCACTGACTCAAATGATTAATTAAAAAGAAAAAACAAATAGAATCATTCAGGAATGAAACAATGCTGTGTTGATAAGATATTCAAAAGTGCATCTTCAGCTGTATTTGGAAACATTTTCTTTACCAGAATGAGAAAAAAAAGCAGCAAACACAATATTAAATTCTTGTTTGTTGCACAATCATGCTAACATATTTTTTTTGTGGTATATTTTAATTATTATATAATATGATATGTCACACACACACACACACACGCACACACATATGTAGATACGGGAATGTGTTTGAGTGACTCAATAATGTCAGCTCACAATATCAGTAAATAACATTAAGATATTTTAGTAGATGATAAATATCACACACCCCTATAATAAATTTGGAGTAAATAAATAAAACAAATATTTACATACATAAATAATGGTTAAAGCATAATAAATAAAGCATATGAGATTATTCATTACTGAAACCAGCTAAATAGCCAATATACTTTTTTTCCAGACCATTTTACTCTGCAATACATTAATGGCAGCAGTTACAACAGTTCTTTTTTTTTTTTTACAAAACTTTTCACGTGTTTGTATCTGCTATTGCGGCCATTACACAAGAGTATGTGTAAGTGCATCTGTGTTCATGTGAGTCTGAATGCGATCTCCTCACCACTGGCAGATCAATAAGCCTCTGAATAATCTATGATCTTGCTTCTTGTCATTGATCCAGCCCATCGATCAGGCCTTGAATACCTCATTCTCCTCCAAGAGCTCTGTAGTCTAACATTGGCTCTTAAAAATTGTATTTATAAGTCTCACCATTCATTTTCAGAGAATTTGCAATATCTTTTGCTCAGCAGTCAAGAAAAGACTCTTTTGTGTCCCTTTACAGCTGTTAGAGTTCTGAAGAACTCAGAGACACTCTGCTACGCACTGATGCGCAAGAGATGCAAGACAAGAGCATCTTTTAAACTCGAAAGGCTGTCATACGCCAAAGCATCTTCTGTTCCAGTAAGGATTCCGGTTGTGTTTATGCAAGTGTGTGCAAAATATTGGATTTAAATAACATTATGGATTTGTGTGGGTGCACAGAGCCATGATCCCTCCTACACTGTGTTTGGTGATATGGAAATTGCAGGGAGTGACGCAGTGCTTTCTGAATGTCCTAACACTAATTCCTTCAGAGTCTGAGGTCAGATTACTCAGCGTTAATGCCTTTAAGACACAAAAAATTGCACATATATGCCTTGTAACCAACCTGTATGAAGCTCTTCAAATTTACTAGCCACTAAAAACAGGTATACATTGCTGTCACATCCCTGGATGTTTTGTGTTTGTGTTTCCATTCACCATGTGTTCTGTGACCTAGTTTTTTGTTATTGTCTGATTTTTTCATCATGTTCAGGTGTGTGTCATTATCTATCATCATTATCTCTCCTTTGTAAGTTTCATTCTGTTCAGCGTTTCTTTGTCCAGTCTCATCTATGTATGTGTAAGTGCTACCATCCTTGTTGGAGTACCTGCGGATTATTAAAAGACTGTTTATTGTGATTTGTCATCTTTGTGTGTTTATTCCCTGCACCATACCGTGACAGAAGGCCAGACCCAGAAAGCTAGCAGCACGTTTCCCCACGTTTCCCCATCTTTTGTTGTCCATTTTCCATCAGTTTTTATTTTATAATAGACTGGCAAATTAAACAAGAGTTTGATCCAGCCCCTTTCATATGTCCTGTGTCTCTGCTAGTATTGTTCAGCCCTCCTTCATTTCTGCTGGTCCCATCAAGCCCAAGAGGGGCTTCCGGTACTCCAATGCCTCTAGTATTCCTCGAGAGTACTCTCCAGTGCCCGCTCCTCGAGAGTGAGTTCAACCTAAAGGAGACTCACAAATGCCCACACCTCCTCCATTGCTCCCTTCATTGGCTCCACTATGGGCTGCCATCATGGCTGAGTCCTGCCTGGCTCCTGTCTCCATCATGGCTTCTCCCTCCGTCCATTCCTCCTTGGCTCCTTCCTCCATTGTCACCACCCTGGACTATGGTCTGTCGTCCTCTTCTCGGTTATCTGGCCACCTCCTGAACCTCCTCCAATAACCTTTTTCCATCCCACATCCAATCCTTTCTCCTTCGGCATATTCCAAGTGACTCACTAAACACAATGCACTTATACACTATGTACTTATGCATTATGTTCTCAATCAAGAAGTGTATGATTTTTAAAAGATTTTGTTATAAAGTGTTTAACACTTAAGTGTTTTTCAGCCAGGTGTTTATATATATATATATATATATTGTAAAAATACTGTGCATTAGTACTTAATGTTAACTAATGTATAAACTTATATTAACACAAAGAATATTCTTCAGTTGTTATTGATAATATTGATATTTTAAATAGCACAATAAAATGTCACCTATACAAATAGAACTTATTCATATCTTAAATTAAATAAATGTCAGTCCTAGCACTCTAAATGAAGCCAAACCAACAATAAATAAATGCCTCCTAAATGTCAGGGAATTAATAGGCATAATTAGTCAACATTAATAATGTAATTATGTGTTTTGTTAAAAAGTGAAGGCTGAATCACTAAAACCTCTCTTCCGTGTGACTGTTGCATATTTTTGAAAAGCAATACAATAAATTCTTCTATTCTGGTCATTTTAGCTTTAAGGATCAATATGCTTCAAAGATGTGTAGCTGATTCAATTTAAATTTACTCACAAATTAAAATTCTGATTTTTTATTTAACCCTGCTGTGCACTGATATAGTGTGAACCAGTTCAGCTGTGCAGGCATCTGTGTAAATTATTTGTATGTCAGCTCAAAAGAGGTTACCAGGTGATTTGCAGCTATAATAAAAACACAGGAGTACACCATTACTATTGAATGCTACAAAGAGAAGAAGAAATAAAGATGAAGACATAGATGACAAGGATGGGGGTGGTTAGTGAGGAGGTCAGTCACCAATAATATTATCCAGCTCACAGCGCTAAACGGACAAGACAGCGGCTTGAGTGTGTGACTCACATCCTACCCCAGAACCATCTCTGGAATCGTTTCCTCTTCACTGGGCTGAGCTCATTGAGGAGACAGAGCCTACCCAAACTGACCTCCACAACGACCTGAACCTCCAGCTTCCCTGGCATGACTGTCATGCTATTGCTATCACATTCTTCTCAAAGAACGCCTCGGAATTAATCATCATGACAGATATTTTCTTCCACAGAACAGAAGAAAGGTGGATGGACAGAGGAAACCCATAAAAGAGAACAAGACATTGCAAAGCACAAATACTGTTAGCATCAAAACTTCGAAAACAGCTAGCAGTGAGATTTGCTACTTTATACGTAGCATATGTTGATATAGCAGATGCTTTTGTTCAAACTGACTTACAAATGAAGAATACAGCTAAAGCGATTCATCTTCAACATGAGACATTCTTGCAAAACAAAGTTCCAAAACTGCTAAGAAAGTACAAGCAAGAGCAAAGAAGAAAGTGAAATACAGTGAGAGCTTGCGCATTATCAGGATTGATGGTGTTCATGAAAGAGTTTTTTGAAGGCTGCAAAAGCCTTGGTTGTTCAGGTTGTGTATAAATTTTCATATTTCATTCAACCTCAGTGGAATAAATAATTTAACTACCTAACAACCCATGCGACTAACTTTCATTTAGTTTTTTTTTTCTATTGTTTGTTTGGTACAATACTAACCATTAGTTACATTTAAGTGTTTTTGAACAGAAGACATCCAGGGAAGAAAAACGGATGGATAAGGTTAGGTTTTCAGGAGAAAGCTGGATGAGACACAAGTGGAGCACAGAGGAATAATTAGAGAACATCATTTAGGCTCCATCCTAGTGTTATACTAAAGGGGATAAGCAAAGGTCGAGAAAGGAGCTGTCCCAGTACAGATCTTCATCTTTAACCTTTTTTGTAGTTCTATTTTGAACACTGGGCATGATTCCCTGAATACAGCTAGTTCATCCCACCTCTGGCTCAAAATTTAGACCACTATCACAATGACAATTTATAATTACAAAAAATGCTTTTATGACATGTATTAATTGGGGCAGATATTGCAATTGGCATTCGGTGTCATGGGTAATGTTTATCCAACAAATTTTAGAAGTGAAACTCTGACAATACCTGACAGGAGGATGTAATTTATCAAACACCAGCAATTGTTTGATTTAACCTTAACACTTATGTTGAAAGCATCCTAAATCTTGCTATGATCCACCCATTTATTCAAATTCCATACTGTCTAGTAAGCAGGATTAAGCACACTCTTATAAAATTAAAAGGTCACTATCCACATAATCACATTTTTTGGCTAATTAAACATTATATAGCAGTTAAAATATTCAATTATTTACAGTTTTATTCCACATACTATTTAGCCATTTCGGCTAGGCTTCAAGTAGGGAAGAGACAATTAGGATGGTAGAAAATACCTCCTGAAGAACATGATAAAGTGACATCACTTAAATAATAATGTAACACATGTAAACCCAGCTTCTCAAAACAAACAAACAAAAACACCTACTACATCCTAATATTGAACCAGAAAACACAATAAAGGCCTGCAAATTTAATCAGCCAGAGCCATAAACCTTAAATTTAAAAAAAAAAAAAAAAAAAAAAAAAAAAAAAACTGATGAGGAGCTGTTTTTTTAATGACCAGCTAACGATCAGGGCAGCTAATGAGCAGAGAATGGTCACAATGCCACACTCCTCTAGCCTACCCTAGCTAATTAGCTACACACTGACAACCATATTGTTTTTCCATTGGCAGCCATCAAGGAGCTAAATCAATCTTTTACTCTATAGATAGCAGCCACCTGAGCAGAGAAAAACAAGCCCAGAAGCAAAACTTCACACTCTGATTTAAAAGATGTTGCACTTATCTGTTGTATTGATTTAGTTCATAGTAAAGAGTTACAATCATTAATGCAGTCATGATGTCTTCACTAACTCAAGCAAAAAAAAAAATAAATAAATAAAAAACTTAAATAAATCCAGTTAGTAAAAGAAAAATCACATTATCATAATGAACAGTAACAAAAGACAAGTTAATACAATGATTGCACTGTCAGACCTAAAAACCAAATTACCACCAACAGACACCATCATCTAAATCTGATAAATAACTTTGATTATATTGAATAGGTCAGATCACACTTTAAGTTTATTACCCCCCTCAATTATTAGCATTCCTTTCAATCTGCACTAAAATAAATTTTAACTTTTGTGTTGTGTTTGTTAAATAAGCTGCTATAAATGCAGTACATACTGTATGTATCAAACAGCTTTCAGACAAATATGAATTCAGCAATAACTGATTCCTTCCTCCTGCCAATTCCTCAAAGCAAATGTTACAGATTTTGTCAGCAGAAACACTGCCCAGTTTCTAGTACCAATACCCTGATCTATCTGACCCCAATCACTATCTGTATTGTGCCAATACATGCAAATTCATGTTTGTAAAACGTGTGATTGTTAAACTGGCTCAACATGGAGAAATAATCTTAAAATGATGAATTAATTTATTTTTTCACAGACAGAAAATATGACAGCAAACCACTTTCTACTCATTTTTGTCATGTTGTCTTTACAACCTTGTTGAATATGTCATTCAGATCTTCCTGTTTTAAGTGGGTGGTTCTTGGCCAGAATGTTTTGCAGACAAGATGTGGAACAGACTCTTTGGAACCGGCCAATGTTCAAAAGTCTGGCAATGTGAGACTACACACACCTCCATTCATTCTTGTTTTTCTTGAAGTAGATGGATTTGTGTAAAACAGTATAAACACTGTACTCTTGAACTGCTTTTTTGTTGTTCTGAAAGTTTCCTTTCATTTTAAAGTTCTGATAACCTCAAGGGACAATAAGTAACATCCTGAAGGAACCAATGGCCCAGACATGGGCTAGGTCTAAATGATAACATATAATCCCTTAGGTGCTGCTAAAAACAAACATTTTTTCTCTTTTTTCATTCAGATGCACTTCGTGCATGATTTATAGGCATGTCTTGTAATACTATATAAACATCATATTTTCGGAGATGTTTTGAGTGTAAAAAATTTGCTAACCGAGCTGATGCACTGAAAGTGTAGAGTGTTAGCTTAAATAAAGCTCATGAGCTCCTGACAAGATCACAGCTGAAAGAGAAGAAAGTTTTGAAAGCTCTATAGTCTGATCAAGTTTCTTTGTTGAGCCTTAAATAGTTCTCACTTAAAAGTGCCCAATGTGAAGGCATTTGATCAGCTGCATGGATAGTGAAAGAAGCGGGACATTTTTCTGCAGGGTGTAAGGGATTTTTGAACATCCAAGACAGAATTTGCATAATGGATGGGGCAGTGATCAGCAGGGTTCTAATGAATAAACATATTTTTTCAGATAATTATGAGACATTTTTGACAATACTCTTTTGCTACATGAGCATAATTACATAGGATCGTAATGGCAATTAGATAGTGACGACTCTGTTGTCCAGGGAATTGAATGACTGCCAAACCATTATTTTGACAATTATTTTCCAAGATGCAAGGAAAAAAAATAGTAATGTTCTGAATGACCTGATGAGAGAGAGAGAGAGAGAGAGAGAGAGAGAGAGAGAAAACAACTGAATAGACAGGAAATGGCATCCTTGTTTGACTTGTGTTTCTTCATTAACTGCATTCTCATCATGCAGACGGAAGCTGTGTTCAGGTCTGTCTTTGCTGAGATAAAGACTGAATCAAAGAGTGAAGACAACAGCAAAAAAACTAATATAACGTCCATAATTAAGCAGCAAAAACAAAGGCGTCCATTGATTTGCTGTCTAAGGCCAAAATGGAGGACATAGAAATGTGTGTGTGTGACTGTGTAGTCTCTGTCTCCCAATGAAAACTCCAAATCATGGGGTCTGTTTTGTTTAACTAGCCTTCCAGTTCAAATCACAGCAGCAGATAGCTTCTAATGTTTATAGCATTTTTTGGTACATAATTACAATTTATTATAGATAATATTTCTGAAATTAAAAAGTAAAAACAACAAATGCATAAAAAGGAATGAATTATACCATCTGGGCTCACTTATAAAAATAATGGCTTAAAATTACGCCAGAGAAAATTAAGACAATGTATTGCAATGTACTTTTTTTGCCATGAAGTAAAATACCTCTTGGTAGTATTTTTAAAAGATAGAATGTATGTTTAGAATATATAATCATTCCCATGTCCTTTGTCTTCTGGGAACAAAATTACATTGTGTGTGTGTGCAATCATATGCTCTCTAGAAATCAGATTGTATCCCCCAACTTCCTATAATACCTTCCTGCAAACTAGCAAATTCAAAATCAAGTAGCAGATGCAGCTAAAGTGTACTGGATTAAGCACAATAACAAAAAGGACAATTATTTTTTATATGCCCCAGGTAGACTGTTTCTACTGGAAATGCATCAATGCCAATAAAGCTATTTTAAATTAAATGTTTATACTTAAAAAGAATAGGTTGCATCTGATGTAATTCCATTGCTAATATAATTTTGATACAACAGGCAAACAAATTTTTATTCATTATTATTATTATTATTAATAATTATTATTAATTATGTGTATCTTTCCAAAGGCAGCAACAGAATGACCAGTGGCTCTCTCTTTCTTTGTGTGTGTGTGTGTGTGTGTGAGTGTTTATGTGTAGTGGGTCTGTCTCCTGACAGTGTCTTTTTCAGTTTCAACCCTGGCAGAGCTCAGCATCCCATCCCAGAGGACAGAGGAGGTCTTCAAACAGGGAAGTGAAAGAGAAAGAGAGAAAGAGCCGTTTCCTTTTCTCAATCCCAATCACTGTTGCTTCACTGAAATTCAGTTAACTCTAACACAGCTGAGCAGTCTAAGCCCCCATTCTTTAAACACACATACACAAAGACTTTTCTCGCTGAGGCAAAGGATTATTATTTTGTATTATCTCAGTTATTTTGTATTTTATATACTTTTTCAAATTAATCATTATTTTCTCATTTTCATGCATTGTATAGTTGAATCTATGTTTAAATGTATTCCTGCTTAATAAGCAGAGTTACTTGTAAGTACACAAAAAAGTGATGCAAATGACGACAGAAAAACTGTTTAATTAAGTACTTTGTTGTTGTTATTATTATTAGCACTACTATTATTTCAGTTTGTATTGTTAACCCAGTAATATGCAATGTGTGCTTGTCTAATTACACTAAAACCACGTCTGCGCCAGATATCCAGTTACATCCTGACATAAGATACACGGTACAAGGATTTCTTACAGTGCCACAGAGTGTTCTGATGATTTCGAAGATGTGTGGCCATGTGTGGCCATGTGTAATGTACAAGGGGTGGCTCTTTAAGTATAAAGTGAAAGGAAATGTTTAAAAAGTTCTAAAACAAATAAGGAATGTAACACCCCTGGTGACCGAAAAAAAACAAAAAAAAACAAAAAAAAAATATCCACAAGACTTCCTGATCAAGGCGAGTTGGAAACACTTCCCTAAAACACATACAATTATGCTGAGATACTCTTGTATCCGTTTGGGTGAAGGAAGTCAGGATCCACACACACACAGATGGAGGAAGAAGGACAGGGACAGAGGGGTAGAATCTCATTAGGTCTGGAATGTGTGAGTGTGTATGAGTGTGTGTAAGTGGTGACGACCTGACAGAATCAGATTAGTGATGCACACACTCTCTCCTCCTGTCACCCCCATCTGCTGTAGCACTGCCGATAAGAGAGGGGGGGAAACTCTCTGAACTACGTAAATGGAATTAAACTTAATAATCAGCGTCATTTGCACTTCAATTACAAATTCATGCAAATACAAACACCTGGACACACTGCCACCCCAACACATTAACATTCACACATGATATGCAAATATACAAACTGCGAAATTTTCTGTAAACTGATCAGTCAGTAAAGTTAATTGTTCAGGACTTTGAGACCTCCACCATACGAGACCTCTGTCATATATCTGAAACACCTTAAAGCAGGTGAATGAAGGGAGAAACTCACCATGGCCACCTCGCAGGGGGGCAGGGGAGCGGTAGATGGCAACGGGAGGTGGATGATGCCGGGCTCCTGCCGGGTGATGGTGGTGCTGGGTCTCAGAATGTGAGAATGTGGAGGATGAGAGGACGACAGTGTTATCAGGGTTTGAACCCCATGCAGTGCCAAACATGCACCCTATGGCCAGGGGTAGCATGCGGGCAAGCCACAGGGAGTATCGGGTCTCAAAGTGGGGGCGCATGGTTATCGCCCCCTCCTCTCTGCAAGAGTAGACAGCTTTCAGCCGGCGGAATTAAAAGAGAAACAGGTGAGCAGGACCTGATGTCCGCTAAGATCCCATGGTAGGGAATGCAAGTACTCTCTATGAAGGAAATCCAAAGCAAAATCCTAGGACAATACTCTTTTTCTGCTGCCGTAGAAACAGGAGTCCTGGGAGAGTTCACAAATATAGTTATTCCTCAGTTCCAGCAGATTTATTTATCAGCTGCTCCTTTGAGATGCAGAGCACCAAGTATCCCCAGTTGACCTAGCTCACCTCTGGAAGAGAAAGATCGAGGCAGAGAGTCAACGGGTGGCGACCGGCAACCTGCGCCAATGCTTTGGAGCATCTGTCTTGTGACCACACTCCGATTGGTGCTGCCCTTCTTCTCCCCAACTGAGGCAAAGAGGTGCTCACTGACTCTCTCCAATGCTGCATCCGCTCACACGGCTAATGAAGCAAAAGTCTTGACTGAGATCCGAGCCCCCCTTTCCACACTCACTGAGCAAGAAACAGACACAGAACAGAGACTCTCCAGCAGAGAGGATAGAGACAGAAGCTGGCAGCGAGGAGAGAGAAAGGAGCGAGGGGGGGATGGATGAGGGAGGCTTGACTCAGGTGAAACTAAGCGGAGACGATGGGATGGATGTGGAAGAGGAGGCGGGAGCTGCTCAGATGTGGGCCAGCCCTATGCAAATCGCTCCACAGCACCGAGCAAATCAGGAGGGCTGGCTGCCTCTGCAGAGGAGTGAGCTGCCTTCGAGTCACGAGGAGGAGAGAACACGCAAGAGAGGGAGCTGCAAACGACAGCGGGAAGAAGCCAGAGAGCGAGAGGAGTGTGAGAGCAAGCGATAGAGTGCAAGGAAAGTGAGAGAACCTAGGAGAAAGCAAGAGATCCCTTTCAGCAGTGATACAATCACATTTCTTTCAGCAGGTTGGTGATAAGGATGTCATCTGATCTGAGAGATCTACTCCATGTTTCGGATGGGGCTGAAAGCCCACAGTGATGGTGAGAGAGATTCATAATACATATAATGTTTCACCGATCTTGAGCTTATACAAAGAGATACAGATTCTTCGTCCGATGCACACAAATGTTGTGACTTCAGCAGACAATTTTGCTTTCAGGAATTTTTGAGAAAACTAGAACTCTAAATCACTATATTGACTTGGGAATTGCTTCATGAAAGCTACTTGTTATCAAGCAAAAGTATATGTTAATTTAGCTTGTATGCATTTTGTGTACTGTTGATGGAGCATTGCTGTAAAACCCCTCCAATATAGGCTACTCATTTAGTTTAACAGCTGACCAGTTTCCATTACATTTCATTACATCATTATATAAGACAATAAGGATAAAGAATGCTAAAATGCATAGATAAAGCATCAATTCCACACTCCAATGCATCTGTTGAATTTTTTTGCCGTACCATGAAAATGTTTTTTAAATGACATTCTTGGGTGAAGAAGAAAGCGCAACATTGTGTGTATGTATAAAAATATAAAATACACTGTGATGTAAACAAGCCCAACACATGTGATGAGCAGCATGGTGGAACACATAAAGGAAATGCTTCATTGCCCCTGTGTTGTCATTCCCCCAGTAGCACCTGCAAGCATGGCTGTAGTCTGGTGGGGTCAGGTCTGGGGTGGGGCTAAGAATTGGGTCCCATTTTTTATTAAGTGGCTCTAATACCTGATTACTTACATAGTAACTAGATGTGTACATAGTAACCACAGTGTAAATAACACATTGGTACATAGGATCTTCAGCTCTAATGTTTGTGTAGCAACACATATGTTACAACCCACTGAATGGTACATGTCAGTACAAATAAGTAACAGAACTAACCACACTTTTTGGTAAAAACAGTAAACAATTTCTATGGATTTACCATGTAATTACTCTCAGCAGCTAGTAAATTAGGCATTACATTTAAATTGTGGTTGGTGTCCAGAATGTTATACTTTGTATTAAGTGGACAGTTACCATGTGAGTACACTGGTATTGTGCAATGGTGCACCGGCTAAAACATAACCGTTTTATTAACGTTTAGTAACCATGTTAATTACAGAAATATTACAGTTATAAATACAAATCTACATACACATCTAGTTACTTTGTAAGTACACGGGTATTAGGGTATATATGATATATGTCTAGTGCTCTTGTGAATTGTTTTACCTTGATTTGTGAAGATTTAACTACTATATTGAATGACATAACATAGATAAGGCTAGCGTTTGCATAGTCTATTTAATTTAATTTAATTTTTATTTAATTTCATTTCATTCTGTAACCCACTTGTACAGATCTGTGTACTATTGTTTAATGCAACTGTTAATGTTTTTGACATTAACTGTCTACGGGCTTAATGTCAGTTTAAACATTCAGTGGTGCACTGTTGTCAGATACTGCTATAAAAAAACAACCCCCAAAAAAATATATGTTTGAAATATTTTGCTAACAAAATACATTACAGATATTGCTGACCCTAATCTGTACCATCCCTTTTTATTAACTTAAGTCTAAAGTGTCAAATTAAGTGGAAAAGTCAAGTCCAAAATGCTTAGAAAATCGGGATCTGGCAACATATGTATGTGCCAGCACCCTTACTAACAAATCTCTCAAGACTTGTTCACTCTGGCATCATCTGGCTGAAGTAATTTTTTATACCAGGGACACTAAATATTCTTGCAAACTGAATTATAGAGGTCATAGAGAAATTCATATGAGTTTTAAACAGCAAATTAATCATTCAGAAAACAAATTCTATTTTTTGACATAAAACCTTTTTATAGAGGTCCAGAAATTTTATAGCGGTTTGCTATATTGGTATCATTCAGAGTTGACAATGGAAACAGACATAACTGTTTATTCCCAATTAGTGATATATGTACACCAGGGTGTATTTAAACAGGCTGAAAGAGGGTTCTTGAAAAAAAATTGTTTGCTTTGGTACACCTTTAACTTCCAATCATGATTTTTGTTAAAAAAGTAAACATTCTTTATTAAAACAAGTGTACTCATTCTTGAAGAATTGATAAAGAAACTTAGTACTCAGATTTTGAAAAGGACCAAAGCACAATCCAAACATTTCTAAAACAATTATTCCTTGGTTTTCCTATGTGAACATATCAGTCAAAACAGTGAATTAGCATATCTTTTTCATTTAGAAAAATCTGAAAAGAAAAAAAAAAGGATTACTTCCACTCCATTAATTTATCCTCACTGATCTTTAAAACAACATTTACATGCAAAAAGGTTTGAATGTAGATTTTACCAAAACAAATTGTTTAAAATTGCCTAAACCGAAAACACATCTAACTCATAATCATTTCAATCTGTAACCTCCTACGCTCAAAACATCAATGAACATCATCTTTATAGAGCCTCATCACAAGAGATTTCAGTCGGTTTTCTGTGTGTGTGGTGGAGATTAGTCTTGTTTACTCATTGTGCTCATGTAACATGAGCAACAGAGCCGGAGAGGAAATGAACGCAGCCACAGAGAGTCCAGATGAGGACACAGTGACCCGTCCCTTGAAAACGAGAACCCCTTTACAACAATAACGCCTTCAATCTCATCTCAATTATCTTTCTTGTTTTGCTTATGCACAATTTTGCCAAAACTCTACATAACACAACCTTGGCATGTTTTTGTCTGGCAACCCAATAGACTTCTCAGTATGACCTTGATTAATTTACATTACTCAAACTAATTTATATATAATTGTCACTTATTAATTGGAATGTATTTGGTCTGTCAAATTTTGATTTTAAAATGAATTTGGGTCCAAACTCCATAAAACACCAGCAAACATTGTCAGGTATTCACTAATTGATTAAAAAGCTTCTGGAGCACATTATTACTCACTGCCCAACCATTTAAATGGTCCTAACACTCCCAAACCTTTTTCATAATTCACCTTCAGCAGTCTGGTAATGAGAAATTCATTTTCTTCACAGGAGGGAAGGATGTGGTCTGCCTTAATGAGACTGACACTGCAAGCCTACAGCAAACCTATTTTACCACTGTTTTACGAACCCTTAGCTCTGGTTAAGATCGACCAAAACAGTATTTTCACATGACAGTTCTCTACGATGACTCTCTTATTTTATCTTCTCTCTTATCCTCATATCACTTTCATCTCCTCTCCTCATGTTTCTCCACTCATTTTCTACTCCTCTTCCCCTTCTAATGCCTCCCATCTCTCCTATTCTCTTCAATGCCTGTCTTCTCTTTTACTCCTCCTTTCTTATTCCTCTCCTCTCCTTTTTTTACACCATCAACAGAAAAAAAAAAGTGATCTAATTTGTCTGGTTTTAAGACAAAGAAACAAACAAAAAACATGCCAGTTTCATTGCACTACACAGAACATGATATTTCAATGTTTATATTTTTTTCTTGTAGAAGTCACAATATTTGTAATGAAATTTGTAAACAAGGCTCATTTTCTCCAGATGGCTCATTAGGTCTTCTTGGGAACAAACAAAAAACTCAGTCCTGTCTTTTTCCAGAAAAGTGAGAGAACAGCAGAATGATTTCTGACTCTGAAGATAGTATGCTATTAGTGTGTTTCACTTGTGGCAGTAAGGGTCCTTCTTTCCGTGGCTCTGAGGACTGCTTAAAGCACTGGTGTTAAATAAAAATCAATCTCAGAGGAGTCTCAGAGCAAACCCATAGCCTGCCGATTCAATTTGACTCCCAGCTGAAAAGTCTCCAAGCCCTCACTTTGCATTCATTCACTCTAAATGATTGTGATTTCTGACAGCATGTTGTTCATTTTTATGTAGGTTATCTTGAGGGGTATTGTGTACAGTAAGGTCTCATGTAATAAATCTTTCCAGGTTTGATGATATCAGTGTCTGTAGCAGTGTGGTTTCCTTTCAATAAAATTTAAATGCAAACAAATTGTAACATTTTACCACAGAAAAGTATCCTTTATACAAGTTAAACCTGAACAAAACTAAATACTATCTTGAAAGAATAACAAGAAAGCAACAATGACAGTTAAAACTGTAGTTTCATATATCGTTTGAGTTCACTGGCTTGAATGCACCTAATTAACAAAGTGGGTGAAAAGATTAATCAAATCATAAAGAAAAAAACATTAAAAAAATGTTACTAAAAAAATCACCTTGAATGCTTATCAACGATCTGGAGTAGCTGGCAAACACATGTGGTTTCTCTTTGAGCTGTTCATACTTCTCACCAGTGTTGACAAAGTACTTTTTTTACGGGTTTAACCACTGCAATTCACAATTTTCTTTCCTAAACGCTTTACAATTTGCATCACATTTCAATAGCATTATCAGAAAGACGTTTGTTGATCTATGCTGATAAATGAGGAGCAAAATGCTGCCATATTTTGTAGTCCTAAAGAGGCTAAAAATGCTAAATGTGTTCTCTCTAAAAACAATAGTATAGACAGGAGCAATGTAAACATCGCTTGAAGGGTTCTTTTATGCGGGCTTCAAGGCAACTATCTGCAACACCACAAGCTTTGTACACTCACAAACACATCACTTTATCATCAAAACACATTTTATATCCACTCTGCTAATCCTTACGGTGTGGCTCACAGCATTTTGGCTATAGAAGAACACAGTCTTTTTAACTAGGAAAATGACAGCTGCAGAAAGAGAAAGAAAAAGAGAGAAAGAACACGGCCAATGGGTGTTCTGTACGAAGATCTCTGTATGATAGAGTTAGCAAAAAACAATTGCATAAGGATCAATTTGCTGCTATGATAGAATTTACAATTAAGAAAAGAAGAACATTATTCCAACAGAATCCATACAGTAATAATGTTTTTGCGTTAATGTATCAAGTTTGAGAAAAAAACTGTTCCCTCTCTGTATGAATTTAAATTGAATTGGCTCTGCAGAATGTTGAACTGAAATTGAAACTGTAACTGAAATTTTAATTAGAATGGTTTGGCAGAAATGTATTTAATTGGTTTTGGAATAATTGTGAAAGTCAGACAACATAAATTGCATCATTAGCTTTCAGTTAATATAGCTGAGATTTTTTTTTATTTTTATAAACTATGTAAGTAATATGAAAACATTTAGCATAGCATTTAACATGTTCTATAATCAAAAATGTCCAAAAATGATTTTGAATACATTTGTAAAAATAAACAAATACATTAAAATTGTCATGCATTGATCTTATGAGAAAATGTGTATTTCTCATTTAGCTTTTTTATATATATATATATATATATATATATATATATATATATTTAGAGAAATGTTATAATTAAAGTATAATACTATATAATAATTCTATGAGCTACACAAGGCATATTTCTTAAATGAAAGTTGAGAGGAAATAAGGGAACATAATTAGATTTGAAACACTTGTCATGTAATTCTATGAATTTCCAGATAAAGCCCTGTCTACTTTTGTTTTTTACCTTGTTTTTGATGAGTGTTATACAGTAGAGATTGTTTCACAGTGCTGATACAGAATCAATGATGCAACCTCCAAAAATGAAGCAAATACAAACTCTTCTATAAAGCAGGTGTAGCAAGATAATACTGCCATTATTCAGCTCAACTCAGTTCAGTTCAGTTTATCCAAATACAGAAACAAATGATTTTGAAATTGCTACACATATAGATATACATATTGGCTCTGTTGCACACCCCTAATATGCATATGGAAACATTAATTAAGTGAGCAATTTGCAAAATGGAATGTATTCTTAAAACCTATACTTAAATCAGCTTCATGAGTGGTTGTATGACTTTATTTCAGTTGGAATTAAATGCATTATGAATTCAATTCTAAACAGTACACAACATCTCTATGTGGGAATCAGATCTTTGGGCGTGTTCAGCACCATGGACAGTGACCACCACTCTTGTGTGTAGTGGTAGTGAATTGTAGGCCACATATTTACAGCTGTCTCATGTTGTGTCTGTAAAAGACTAATCTAATGTTGAATGGTTTGTGAAGGAGGGTGGCCACTGTCTGATACCACAGCTTGGCTAACAGCATTAAATATGAATGATTCATAAAATCAAAACTGACAGAAGCAATTGAAAAAGGAATGTGTATTTGGAGGTTTAAAATTGCATCACAGACATCACTTATGGATGAATGCTTGCACTCCCACCTATCAAAAAAAAAAGGAGTACAACAGAAGAGACAGATGTGGACATCATAAAGGTGTGAAGACACTCTGCCTGGGTGCACAAATAGAGGCTACACATTCGGGTTTTGCACTTCCAGTAATAACTTCTTTCATATCACATCAGTTAGACATTAGTGAATACTGTTAATACATGACTTATACAGGGAATTTCACTCTTTGAATCTTCATTTTGCTCTCAACACTCATCAAATCAATAATAAAATTGCTGAAACACATTTCGTGAAAACTTCCAACTTTCCAGAATATTTTTTTCCGTACAATATTTCAACGCAAAATCAATCATTCATTAAAATGGAATCATATATATTCTATAAAAAGCAATTTAAATACACATGTAACTATGCATCATAAACTAATGTATTCCACTGAGCATAACAATGACACAGTGCACAGTTCCCCTCATTGTTCTCATAAAATTAAACATCTTTTGAGGAAAAGCATTTGCTTCATTTAAGTTTGAATATGAATGATTGTTCAGACAAACAAAAAACAAATAAAAAAGAAACCAAGGGCTTTCAAGAGAATTTGTGTTTAGTTAAAAAAAATTACTTGAAACTGGAATGTGATTTATAAATGTACTTTTACGTGTTCTTTTGGAAAATAGATCTATGGTTTAGGATATTTGGGTAATGGAATGGAATGTATTTAATTGTCTATGCAAATAGGAAAAGATCAGGAATGATTCATCAGTAAGAAGATCAAGAATGTGGCATGACAGTTTTGAATTTCATTTCTTGAATGTAATATTTATTTCTTAGGCAGGGTATGACAATGCATGCTTTGTAACAAGAGGATTAAATAAACTGTTCCTAGCATGGTGAACACACACACATGGCAACCATTGGCAATATGTTCTTTACATGTGGGAATAAAATTATAGAGTGGAATTAATAACAACTACAAAGTCTTAACTTCTTCCAAATAAGCCACTTTTTCAAATTGCAGAAGTCAAGACATATTTGATTAGCACACTGAAAACAACAACAACAAGATAGATTTTAAAAAAATCAAGTAATCATATATTGTAAGACCACAGGTTATACCACTATCCCAGTTGTTCACCTATTGTGTGCAAACACAAAAGAACATACACAGTGAAATGTGAGTGGCTCCAGGCATCATTTTAGAAAAGAGCAGAGATTTGAATCGATTGTGGCAGCATCCACAGGCTGCAGAGCTACTGTGAATGCACAGCTGTCTCCATTCAGAGCCATTACATCACAAACAGCTCTCTGGAAAACAACCAGCCCCACAAGGGCCATAATGGGGTCTCAAATGGGTTGCCATTTATTTTGCCTATTGTATAAATGTAGCACATACGTGTCTCCACTGTACTGTGATGACTCCATAGTTGTGGAGGGAGAGCTTTAAACAGGCATGAGCTGTGATCAACAGTCAGGCGATGTGGAGAGCAGGGGAACTAGAAGAGATGGACTGTGCTTTAATATACCTGCAGTGTCATAGTGCATCATTGCTACTCCACGTACTGAGCCATGCACATACCACTTTACAATAATTAGCAATTGTCTTTGTAGATTACACATGTAATGTTTTTATTAATTGCACAATTTCTAGATGAGCTTGCATATAGTTTGCAGGTAGTTTGTTTAGGATAACAAGTCTTACTTGTGAAATGGGGCTAAACTGTCAAATAATTTTGGTACGGCTTTCCAGTTAAAAGTATTAAAACAACAAATGTACTTCTGATTTTAATATATCCATTTGTATATTTAACATTAGAATATATTTTTAGAAACCTAACAAATTTTTAATTACAATTTGTTTGAAAAAAAAAAAGAAAATAAAAAGTGTGCCAATGGGTTAAAAATTAACTCCACTTCATAATTCATAATAGTTTCTACTAATATCTTATTACATTAAATTTGCTTCTTAAAATTGTTATCTTTATTTAAAAACATATTATTACATTACATATTTTCACATTATTACATAGCATTAGATTAGATTCTGGAAAACAAGGAAAAATATTCATTGCGAAATGCTTTCTGCAGTGCATGCTTATTTCTGTTGACATACTTAGTACAGGTTACAGGTCCCAGGGATTACTGTATTAAATGAATTAACAATTGTTAATGTTAATGTAGCCATTCTAAATGTTAATGTAAAGTGAATAATATTTACATTTGTATTTGTTGAATTACCCCTGTGGAATAAAACAGAACATCTACCTAGTTATGTATACATAATCCAAAAATTATTTTATATTACAAAGATATCACTAATTATCATAATAGTATACTGAACGTTCTTTAGACAACCAAAGCCTGTCCATATCAAATCTCCTTCAATAGAGTATTTTATAATCAACCACTTTAATTCAAAACTCCAATCAGCACTCCAAACAGCCATCCATACTGCAGGAACCCCCCTGCTAGGTTTTGTCTCTTATAATCTTTCCCCCCATGTCTAGAGGTTTCCATTTCCACCTTAAGCAGTGATGTTGTCATCTCAGACTCCTGCTGTTGAACCTCTTGCTCAATCATAGTACTGTGCTTTATGGTTTGTGGTTGCTTGTATAGATTCAAGGTATAGTTCTCAAGGTTGAAAGTTTCCAGTACCTCATTTGCACTACCTCCCTGATATGGAGCTCCACAGGTGAATGGAAAAGAGAGCTGTTGATGAGACATGGAAATAACCACAGGCTGTGCTTGGACTTGGAGCACAACAGGCTGACTGTCATTGCCTTTGTTCAAAACTTTAATTGAGCTTTTTTGGAAGAATCATGATTACAGTGCATCTGACCTGCTTTCACCCCTTACTAATAATCATCAGCAAGATGATAAAACACCTATAAATAACTACGTGTATGCAATGTTTTATTTCTGGTAACTGGTATACAGTAATTAGTTTTTAGACAATGATATACAATTGCATTGGCAAAATAAATTGTTACGCGTTTTTTTTAATTGAAATATGCAGCATTTGCATAGAAGAAGTTTGTTTAGATACATAAACGCAGCTAGTCTGTTTCGTCAGTCACTTGTAAAGACATTTTTAATCTTTCTATAGTAAACTAACACATTTTTAAGGGTGACGTGGTATGCGGCCAGATATGGTGACCAATACTTGGATTTTTTGATCTGCATTTAATCTAAGAGCACACATACAGCAGAGAGAAACAAACAAACCTTGCGCACACAGCGTGAACACACACCTGGTGCAGTGTGTAGCCAATGCTGTGGTTTAGAGGTTCCGTGCCTTGCTCAGTGGTCTCATCTCAGTCGTGGTATTGAGGGTGGAGAGAACACTGAACATCCATCCCCTCCACCGACTTAGTTGACACGTAGGTGCAAAGTTACTTATTGTCAACAGAATGTTTATAAGGGACCATCAAAATAAAGTGAAACTGAAAACTCTTTCAGTCACCACACATAATTGATGATATAAAGCCGTCATCCCAAAGTCATAGAGAAGGATCAGCCTGAGAATGCAGCAGTTGGATACAGAAATATAAGCCAAAGCTTGGATATGGTAATTACCCACATTTACTTCCCTGCTGCACACAAGTTTGGACCTGGGTCAAGCTTGACTGGCACCTCACTGGGGGAAAATTACCTCTCTTTAGACTGCAAATTGCTCAATGTTAGATCTTAGCTTTTGTTCAGGCTGTGCCTGACGAAGTGCCGGTTGGAGAAAAGAGTGCCAGCTGTATTTTTCAAAGACTTGCAGAGATGCAGAGCCAAGACAAACAACCACCTTCAGAGAAGGCATGGGGCAATAATGTCCCCTCTAAAATATATGTCTATGTGAAAGATAAAGATGTTCAATACCATTTCCACACTGTGTGGATTGACCTACCACAACAATTTATGAAAGGAATAGCTGCTCTACAGTGGATACCACATTCATAACAATAACTAATTCATCTTAGACTCCTGTGTTGCTATGCTAAACATCAGTGACTACTTTCAAGGAAGGAACTGGTTTCAAAGATGAGTGGGGTGGATGACAATTTGAATAGATATACTTCTTCTTGGAAGCAGCTCCATTCTCATTCGCATGCAATATTACGCTATGCTGTCGGTACGAAAGAAATGCAAATTGAAAAAGCACAATTTGCTATCCCAAAATTCACAGGTTTTTGTTGATTATCTCAACCAGAGATTATTTTAGCAGGGAGAAATGAGAATGTTACTATTTCTGATAATGAATCTCTAGGAATGGTTAGTCAGAGTTAATCAGAGTGATTAGTCCTCAGACTCATTACAAGTGCATTAAGCAAAAAGATTTATTTTTTCTTCTGTTAAAGGAAAAATGCTTTTAGCCCTCTTAAATTGTTTGAGATTAGTGAGCAAGGATTCTAACAGAGCAAAGGCCATATTCCTTGATAATGTTGCATGCTGTAAATGCATAATTTTCCATGAATACATCACTACATTCTTTATTCTTTTAAAATTAATTGAATGTAAAGGTGTCTGTTGTTTTGAGGGAGATCCTCAATGGCACCTTAAGCACATCATCAGCAGCTTCAACTGCTCCATGTGAGCATTATTCACCTGTGCCATCTCTGTATGAAGCAGTAGTTGGTTAAAGGGGTGGTGTGGGGGACCTTGCATCACTGACATTTTGCATGCAGATGCCTCATGCATATGGAAAGAAGAGTAATTATGGGCTTTTATCGACCTACGTGGGCGATGCTTTCAGCTTCTCTCTTTTGGTTAGGGAAAGGAAGGTGACAGCTAGTACTGGCTAATGCAAATATTAAACAGATCTCTACTCACAAAAAAAAAAAAAAACAATCCCCCACCCTCTTTTGTGTCAGGTGGCTTCCATCACACATTTGGTGCCTTTGAAAGCAGAAAGCCATTCCTCATCCCTGGAAATCCTGTGGAATAATCCCATTACAAAAGACCCACCAGAAATAGAGATAAAATATACAAAGCGTACATTCTGTGAAATATGGTTGATGGCGAGGATGAAGGGTCACTGCGGGGTACATTATTCACAATACACCATCATCATCCAGGCTGCCTGCATACTCCTAAACTATTACTGGAGAATGGGGGTATACAGGAGTATATATAGGGTGTTCAATAATTTAACAGAGTTTGTAAAACGAAGTGAAGAGACTTCAAGGGCTGAGTGCATTCCCTGGTGGTGCCCATCCACAGAATCAACCTCAGGCTGGAACATCCGCCAAAGTCCCTTTCACATTTTATGAGTTCACGACAGACCTAAGCTTTTAAAACAACACCGGCACCATTCTACTTGAGAAGCAGACCTGTTCAACTGCATGCTGAGGTTCTTCACACTGAGAGATCAAGAGTGGAACTGAGAGCAATAAGAAACACGAGAATAAAATGAACGCTGATGCACTCAAGCATGATGTAGCATATTGTCTCTTCAGACCTCAAATATACTCAGCTCATAAAAAAAGAATTGAAACTTTCACAGAAAATCCTCTGAAGTTAATGGCAAATGTAGCAAGTAAAGAAGCCTTTCTTATCGCCAAAAGCTAACAATGTCTGAGTTCTCACAAAAATCACTGGAAAGTCAAAGGCTTGAGAAAAAAAAAAATAACACGAATGTGACCATGCCATGGTATGAGCTCAGAATATACGAAAGCATGTGTCTCACAACAGGTGGTTTATTCTCAGTTAGAACAGCAGATTTGGGCCTATGAAAGGTGTTATTATGCTTCTGCACTTATTACAACAGCTTTTCATAGAACTCTTTTGAAATCTACAGAATGTTTTCAACTTTGCCATTTGACTTAGTCTTTTAGATGGCTGTCAAGGCCAGTGGCAGGTACAGTAAATCAATTTTGTGTGACCCATGAATTAGTTATGATAAATACAGTACAAGGATGAGTTGATTTGCACACTTATGCTGGTAGTCATTTCACTAATATGACCATTACTGCAGGTTCAGCTCTCATGGACTAACCTGAGTTTAGGTCTCATGCTCAAGGGCACTCAAGGGCACAGTGTATGAAAGCTGATGGTGTGCCCTTTTGTGTTCCCAACCTTTTTAACTTGTACTCCACTATTTTATCAGTAAATATGTATGATTTTAAATATTACTTAATTCACCAAACTAGAGATCATTAAAATTAGGCAATTCACATAAATGCATATGCTAGATACATCATCATACAAACACAAAATGTGATCACTGAGCCACTGTGTTTCCTTCTGAAATTCCTTTTTAGCTTCAGAGATTATTATTATACACCCACCCCCATTTAATCCCAACCGAATCTAACCAGTTTGTCTTTTATACACTACACATTACAGAGGGGTTGCAAGTATCATTTTTTATTAATGTTATAATTTTTACATCAACAAATGTTGTGTGTCTTTAGAAGAATGTCATTACTGAAAGCTCTTGTTCAAAGGACTAAAAGTCTTTGACCGTGATGTCCCCTGACATCAAACATGCCACTTATGCTGCAAACAAGGGTTTATAGCACACTATGACCATTACACGATGCCTGACAGCATTCAAAGTTCCATTTCATTTTCTGTCTCTTGGCTGTGTATTAAGATGAAGCCTTGAGCCATTCTGCTCCATTGTTAGACTCCAGCTATGAACCCAAACGCGGAAATCAATACCATATTGATCGAGGTCACTCTCCGCCCACCCACACGCCCAGATAAAGGCCAGGGGTCTTGAGACCAGCAGAGAATCAAAACTCAGCCTGACATGACTGCTTCTCACTGACTTAACGGCCATCATCCTGAACAGCATGAGGCAATTCTGACAATAATAATGTTTTCTGCTGATGCTTAAAAAAGATCAGAGGGTTTACGACCAAAATCAATTTTATTACACCAAAAACCTATGAAGAAAACTCAGAAAGACAGAGAACAGAAGATCTGTTTCTTAATAGGTCCTAAACTAATGACGTACAAAATATTATCATTTCAATTAATTTTGATTTTGATTAATTTTTAAAAACTTAATTTTTTAGTAACTGTCAGTATTTGATATTTAATATTCTTACTAGTCATGCAAGAGTATTTAATGCTTTTATACTACTGTTCGACACTGTCATAATCAAGTGCTACAGCAGTAAGCTAGTAGAAACTACAAATTAGACAGATGCCCATCCATCCTTTTTTGAATTAATATGAATTTGGCTTGCATTTCTATCCAAATTATTTACTTAAATTTAATGTTCATTTAGGGAAAAAAGAGAGAAAAAGATCAAACACTTAAGTGAATGATAAAATAAAGTACACACTTGAACAGTGCTTTCTCATTAACAAGTGTTAATAGTTGAACATAAACACAGTTCAATATGAGTTCATGAGAACATGAGAAACACATTTACACAGATAAAGTACAGTGCATTTGACTATACGGTTATTTACAAAAAAATATTGTTCAGCTGACAAAATATCTTTTTGAGAACTAAAAAAAAACAATTCAAGGACCTTTATGTAGTTTTTTTTCCATAGAGCTTCAAACTTATTTAAGATATAGATTTATAATATTGGCCATTTATTGGTATCAGACTAAATTTCAACATTTCTACAAAGTATAGTATCTAGCAGATGGATATGAACAGCAAAATGAGCCACATGACACAAAGGAGCTTTATAGGTGCTATAAAAGCAGGGGAATGGAATAACTAAAAATGGCATGTTATGATCTGTTTTGAATCCTGTAGAATTGCCTCACAGCTGGGAGCTGATTAGGTGTTGATATTTTACTGCTGTTTATTTCCACTATCTAATAACTCTAACTCACCTCAGACATGAAAAAGGGACAAGCCTCAGCTCAATATAAAAAATTGCACATTCAATTGATACATAATCTCAGTTACATACTTTTACTGTAGCTCACTAACTCTTAAATTAGACTGTTTATCTACAGAGTAGATTTAGGGTTAGTAGAATAAGTTGACATATACTTGCAAAATTTCTCATAGTCAATATGGTACATGTTGTACACCCATCAAAATAAAATGTTAAAGGTTATTAAGGAGAAAGTACACTAATACTGCTGGTCGACATGTTGTTGTAAAGTTACTTACTGTTAATAGAATGTCTAAATCAGACAATCAAAATAGAGTGTTACCTGACATGGTAGGGTAATTGGCAGATTTTTTTAGTTGAACTCTATCTCTACTGACTATTACAGTTGTAGCCTGTCAGACTGTACAATATGAGCCTGGTAATATCTTGTATAAATGCAACGTATTTTCTAGGTTTGGAAATGTTTTTGAAGTAAGGTCACAAAGTTCTGTAATGTTCCCATGAACATCACCTCCATGTTTCTACGGACATCACCCCCATTAACAGTCCTAAAAGAAACCTACAAATAAGGTGGGTTGACAGCCGACCAGCTATTGATCTGAAGATGAAGGCTGTAAAGTGTGTCCAGACAGAGAGTAGGGATAAATAGCCCAGACAGGAAGTAGAAGTCAAATTAAAGATTTCCCGTCCATGAAATGAACAAGCTCTTGCCATGCCAATAAAGTCACTCATGTGGATCTCACAGAGGTACATTGTGGCAGGAGAAATTATGGGCAGTCGAGACGATAATGCTGACAGTGATGGCATTATCGTCAACAACCTCATTTGTTAGGACTCAGATCTATGTCACATAAATAAGGAAGACTGCGGCATTACAGTCGAGCAATGCACGCATCCCACATTACATTCAAATGGTGCAAATAGAGCCATTCTTCAAGGGGAACCGACACAAGTCCACAGGTGCTGCTGGGACACAGTGTACTTCCATAGCCCTGATCCACAGTCAGGATCCATGTGGCAGATGTTCATATAGAGAGATGGAATGACCTGACCTTTTTTATATAACCGTGTTAGAGCACACACAATGTGTTCGCAGATATTTTACAATGTACGTTGGCTCTTTTGTATATTCTTTCAATAATAAATGAGCAAAGCCATAAAAATAGACATGAAAGTATCACAAGATCCATTGAAGGGCCAATCCATAGGTCTAATGCATATGATGGCAGTAGAGGGGAAGCAGCGATTGCTTGCACATGGCACTGCAGTGAGCTGCACTCAAACAAATGGACTTTGGGGAAATAAAGAGTGTTTGTTTTCTGTTCTACAGGACTGATCGAAGGTCCAGCAAGAGCAAACACAAGAAAGCAAACACGCATACACAAACACAAACAGAGAACCTTTGTCAAATGAAAACAAATGCTGGGACAGGAAACACTACAATAGCAACAGGGCACTTTGGAGTTCACTAGAATACACCTCCTCTCTCTCTCTCTCTCTCTCTCTCTCTCTCTCTGGCAATTTTACTGCCAATACCATCATGGTGTTCTTAAGCAAGCATCCACACAGGTTAAAACTGAACATTTCTATCTCTCTATCAAATGTTCTCTGGAGTTGTCATGAAAAGAATTTAATGTACAGAAAAAAAAATATCTATGTATATATAGTGCCATGTATGAACCATGAATAACCATGAAAATTAAATAATTACAATTATAAGGCCTAACATGTGCCTTCAAATTTATCTTATGGTCAAAAATTGCAACTAATAAATTTGCATGCTAATGTATCACCTCTGTATTTCTAGTCTCTCTTCATGCTGATTTGATCAACAACACAGCTAGGCATATTTCACATTCCTGTTCTAAAAGGCAAGCCCTGCTTAGACTGATTTTCACCATAAATCTGTGACTGAAAAGCCTGCAAAAGGGTTGAATTTAGCAGATTGTGCAGTTGGATCACTCCTGGTAACCAAATGGAGGTAATTCTCAAGTGTATATGTGAACTCTTCAACTCTAGAGTGCTGATGTATTCCTGCAAACGGCGATAGCCCTACATAAACAGAAAGGGCAATGTGTTGATAGAGGCTGCTTCCCTGTGATAAAGAGCCACAGCTCAAACCATCCACACCGTCCGCTACAACACCACAGGGACTCAAGCTCCCTAATTAACTAGAAATAAGAAAGAATGCTATGTAACAGTACATACAGTTTGGGGGGGTTTTCCAAGGTTAACAATGTACCATCATGGGACATAGAATTAAATATAATAGGAGCAGTATGGCTGCATACAAAATCACTGACGTTGAAGTCCATGGCCTAAATGAATTAATTAAATCTGCATATAAAGTGTAGAACATTGGTGAAAAGTGCTTGACCTACAAATTTGTTGCTATTGTTTCCAATACATTTATACTTAATGTCTTTGCATGAGGCTTACATCAGTTCTGTCTGCGTTCCAGTGATAATGGACTTTCTCCGCCCAACATGCTGATTGACCTGGTTGGGTTTGTTATGCAGACATGAGGATAATATTAAAGCTAAGCGCTATGCATGACAATTACAATTCGACTGCAGAGTTTGGAGAAATCAATCATTTGTACGAGAGCTCTGCAGGATTGTAACCTCATTCAGCCATGTGGAAAATAGGCTTGCAGTCACCCAGAGAGACCTGTGCCAGGAACACTGATGCCCACCAGCAGAAACTTCTTTTGTCCTACAGGCCCTTCCCAAGGCCACTGCTTACAAAGGGATGACTGGGACACGTCTCAGCCATGCTGTTCGATGCACGCCATCGGAGCTGGTCTCAAAACGGCAGGTAATCCGTGTGGGATTTGAAGCAGTGGGTGTCGCAACCAATGAGATCTCTTCTGATAGCGTTACAGACAGCAGTACAAAAATAACTCTAAATGCAAATAATAAAATGCAACTAACCACATAACCATCCATAGTAGGATAAAAAAAACAGGTTTGTCAATGCATGTTTTTTTTTTGTCTATGAAATTTTTTACAGTGAATTATATCTGCTGGAAAAGGTAATATTTTTTTTCTAATAATAAAATACATTCAAAACACTTTATTTTTTTATTTGGAGAGAAAAAAAGTGGTGGATCACATCTCAGTGTCTAAATAAATTCTAATCCAGAGTAAAAAATAGTTAAGAATCACTGCTTTGGACTAGAAGCCAAAGATACCGAGTTTATAATAACAACAGAACAGCCTAAAACAACAGAGCAGCCTGAAACACACACACAAACACGGCAGCGAATGAGTTAATGTGTATTGGTAATACCCACATACTGTAGCTAAACATTGTTTCTGATTAATGTTTGAACTAAGCAACTCAGCTTAATTAAATGTCGTTAACTTAATTTTGTAAGATTAAATACAGATGAACGGCGACAGATGCTGAAAAAACCCTTGACATGTTAGTATTGCTGAAGGCGAGGAAAACCACAAAGCACAGATAGATAACAAATAAAATAATTAAACAGAAATTGTGGGATCTGCCTCTTTCCCTCACTTCAAAGGGGCTTTTTTCAATTCTTAGCAGCAGGGGGGTAAAATTTAAAGACTAGCAAGATTTTACATCCTTTCATGAATCCTCAGAAACACAAGGATTTTAATGAGGGAAATTAGTCAAGAGGCCAGGCCTAAGAGTTTCTAAATGGAATCTGTAATAGATATTGTGCAGGTGAATATATGTTATTTTATGATGAAAGAAAAAAAAGAGTGTGCCATGTTATTATTCATAGCTGTTGAAGTACTTTTTCTGTTATTACAAGCCATCCTCTAACCGTAGGGAAAACAAATCTTTATTTAATAAAACATGATTCTGCTTCATGCTGAATTTGCGATAAACCTGCAGAGTAAGACCTGATACAAACGAAACAGAGAACAAAGAGAAAAGCCTTGGGGTCGAACAGTTTTACTGTCATAATACCTACTGATACAGCCAGTTTGATCATGTCACACTGTAGCTAAACAGCAGTTGTTTGTGATAATATTTTGATAATATTTTTGTATATATATATATATATATATATATATATATATATATATATATATATATATATATATATATATATATATATATACATACAAAATCTACACACATAAATTAGCTGCATCAAAATGCAGTATGTGGGTACAGCCAAGGCATTCATTTTTCATGTGCGTAATAGGCATTAACAAGTTCTTTAAAAAACATCTATGACCTTTCAAACCTTTCATGCTCTATGTTAACTATGGTTTCATTAGTAATAAACATATAATGAATGAATCATCCATATCTGTGTCACATAGTTAGACTCTTTTTGTTTTGTGTTTTCTTGTGCTCTGTGTGCTCTAATTTCAGTTAATTGTCTTATTGTGTTCAGCTGTGTCTTGTTAATTTAGTAATTTACTTTGTGTATTTAAGTTTGTATCAGTTCAGTTTATCCGATCATCGTCGTTTTTACGTGTGGTTATGTTCTGCCTTCAGCCTGCCTGTATGGGTTTTTTTGCGCTTTAGTAGAAGATTAAAGTCTATTGAAAGTTATACTCTCATTGAGTGCTCCATCCCTAAACCACACCGTAACAATCTGTCCATGCTCATGTCAATTAGAGTATTAAAAAACTTAATTTAAAATACATTTAGAACAGATTTGATTAAGTTGCGATCAATCAAGGGTTAACTCTTGACAGTCATGCGATTAATCACGATTACATATGTCAGTGTGCTACCCCTAAAGCCCAGTGAAAAATGCAGAGCTCTCAAGACCTGAAATCAGGTTCTGCAACTCTGAGGTAAGCATTTTAACGTAGCTGAATCTAGAAGAGAAGTTATCTATGTGATTGTGAAATGATTTGATGTGCCTTCTTTCTTTTATTTATAGATTACAGAAATTGTTCAGCAAAAAAATACAGTTATTCACCCTCAAGTCTTTTCAAACTTCTCTGACATTCTTTGTTCCATGAATTTTAAGAATGTTTCAACTGATTATATATCCAGGTGCTGGTCATATAATTAGAATATCATCAATTTTTGTTTTTTCACGAATTCCATTCAAAAAGTGAAACTTGTATATTATATTGATTCATTACACACAGACTGATATATTTCAAATGTTTATTTCATATAATTAGAATATCATCAAAAAAAGAAAAGAAAAAGACAATCATTTCACATAGATAACTGCATCTTCTGTATTCAGCTAAGTTACAATGCATGTCTGATTTTAGGTCTTGAGAGTTCTGCATTTTTCACTGTGCTTTAGGGCAGCACTCATAGTTTAATGAAGGCATCATTTGTCTTTTAAATTGTACCTTTGCTCCATCTGTCATTGTGAAAGAGGACATTTTCACCTTGGAAAGTGGCACATAAGAGGACTAGGAGTGGTCTAGTTTGATTTAAATTAAATTTCTGGATGGTTCTAGTGCAAATGGAGCATTAGTCTGATGCCATGTAACCTGAAAGTGGAGTTCATCTTATTATCTGAGGATGCCAAATTGCTCAGGCAAGAGATCTTTATTTGTAATTAGACTGAATATATGCATGAGCAAGTTGGCTAAGCGCACTATTTAGTTCTTCAGACAACATTAGGTAATTTCTTTGCCCCCCAAGCCCCAAAACAGAACTAAGCTCAGTATCCCAGTGCTAGGAATAAGGGTGTCCCACTTGCTTATTTTTAGCATGCAACACTTTCTTCTTGCCATCTTTCAGAGATTAGCAGTTCTTTCACTGATGTGCCGTTGGGAGTCCATCACATTACTTCATTATGATACATCTGTTTAACCAAGGCAGAAAATTACAGCACTATAAACCTTCTTAATCAATCAATGTGTTCAATTAAAGTTGGTTTGCAGCTTACCGTCTTGAAATTCACATCCTCTCTCTACTAGACCCTTGTGTATGACATAAGATCCCAGTGAACAAACAGAGTGTTGAGTAACTAAAAGTACAGCAACTCTACAAACTTAAGTACATTTGATGATTGAACCAGAAAAAAGAGAGAGAGAGCGAGAGAGCGAGAGAGCAGGTTGGTTGAGTCATGATTTCGAGAAGAACCAGTACATGTACAATGTATTAAAAGGTATTTAGAGCATTTAGTCTTGTTTATCACCGTTTTCAATTCGGTTGCATTTAAAATTTACATTGCTATCTATAAATGATCAATATTTGTAATTGTTGTGTATTTAATTGAAATTTAAATATAGTAGAAATCTAGTTAAAGTAACTACATGTAATATTTACACACATTTTTTTTTTGTTCTAAAACAGTTCAATATATGGAACAAATACTTTTTAAATTATGTCCCAAAATAATACTATAATAATAAAAAAATAAGTTTAAAAAACAATTAATTAAGACTGGCAGTTTGAATGTATTAGAACTCACAAATTTACTCTATTTTCTCAAGCAGTCACAAAACTATTACCACATATTGTAACTACTTAAAAAGTGTATTTAAATAATTGTGTTGTTCACATAACAAATAGTGTTTATAATTAAATACAGTGTTAATACCTAACTTTTTGATGTCAAAGTTGATTATAGTTATACAGTGGGTATAGTTTCTTCTTGCACTTACTAACACTTAACTGACAGTTTGAAATAAACAATTCAAAATATTTAGAATTATGAGTAGCAGGAATTAGCTGCTTTTGTGTCAGTAAACTGTACGTTTAGAGAGATAAGAGATATAAGGCTACAACACATCTACTACTGTACAGTCCCTACATAAGCTCTATAGAGAGAAGCTACCTCAATGTGTCAGTCGCATAAGCGCTTGATATGGTAGCAAACGCATATTATATTAATTACTTTTTGATGTCTTCACACAGAAACTGTGCCATAGAAAGCAGGGAGTATCTGTCACATCTCACTGAATGCATATGATTGTCAAATCTTTCTCTTTCACACTAAACCTCATCCATACAAACACACCAAAAAGTCAAATTGTTGATGTCAAAAAACATCAAGTCCTATTAAATAGTAGATCAACACCTGAGTATTAACTTTCATTTACATGCTGGTATCTCTACGCATACATACAAAAGTCTTTTTAAACAGGATGCACAGCAGCCTATATATATAAAACCAAGCAGTTTTATACTGGAGGTCATGTCTTCCATAATCATAATTGTATTGAGAAATGGACAGGTAGTTGTTTGGCCCCTGCTCATAATTAGACCTTGCTCACGTATACCTGCCTGCGGCTTTAGTGGACACAGTGGCCTGGTATGCGGCCTGGTATGCCGTGACCACCCCATTAAAGTTCCTACAATTTAAAACTGCTTCACTGCTGCACAAGAGCAGCCATTACTGCAAAAGTTCACGTTGGAGTCAAAGCTATTTTCTTTCCTTTTTCGTGTCTAAAAAAGCAGATAAAACTACAAAATGCGGTTGAAAATTACAGCCCAAACCACAACAAGTATGTCGCCACACCAGCAAGAAACTGGTCTGAAGGCATGATATATGATATGACAACACAATATTTACTGGACACAAGGTTTAGACAATGAGGAAAATTTCCAAACAAAAACAAAAAACATAAACATAAAAAACATAATCATTTCTAACTGCACTCATTTAGCAACATGACAGGCATATTTAATTATTAACCCAATTTTCAAGTAGTTCCAAACAAACATGCGTCACAGACTTGTTGGTCAGTATGACTTGTTAATTTTTTAATTATAATTATAAACAATATGTGTTCTAAAATATGTGCATACAGTATAATGATATCCTTCAACTGCAGACTAGATGAAATTATAGTCTATAGTCCAGTCAATCAATCTACAAATTGACTTCTGGCAGTTGTGTTGTTTATTAAGTAGTATGACTAAATTAACATTTGCCATTTTAGTCGGTTTTAACATTGGTGTAGCTCTACATGATGATATCTAATATCAGTAGTACCAAAAATTGGAATGCTCTTATTAACATCTTGCAAAACGTTATCCAGTATTTGATTTTGGCTGTTCAAATTGTTTAACATTTTGGAAGAAGAAAAAATTGCAAAGCAGATAAGTGATATGCATCTGTATTAATTAAAGACATATTTAACGTACTGATCAAGCATATTAAATGCTGGTTTTGATAGTACTACGTTGAATGACTAACTGTATTTTATCAGGATTTGCATAATTATTATTCTCATATCTATCCACAACAGACCAGTGCATTAAGCAGTGCTGCTGAGACAGGCAATCATTTGGAAATGAGTTGTTTCCACAGCTGGTTTGATGTGGTCTGACCCATGTAAGCATCACCACTGAGTCATTTCTTTTGCATGTTTTGTACTATCATTAAGTATATCTCATGAAAATGTAAGAAAATGCACATTAAATGTTTAGGTTATGTTTTAAACATGAAAAAAAACGTCACCATGGTAAGTGCAACATTAGGAGTAAATATCATTGCACAGGCATCACTACATATTCAACATGATCTCATGAGTATTTGTATGTATTTTAAGTGGGGATTTACCACATGTACTGTACATCAACCTATGTTTAAATAGACAATAAAACATAAAAAAACTGATGTATTGACAAGATATAAATTGTAAGTATTGGCATATTAACTTTATCAACATACAAATGTCTATGAAACACAAATGTGTTTTATATTAGTTGATATGCTTGTATTTTTATCAACTGGCATCATGTTTTTATTATGTTTTATATATATATATATATATATATATATATATATTATTATTTTTTTTTTTTTAACAGTAGGCAGTTTGCCATGGGACCCAAAGTTAGTTCTCAGAGTGTTTTATGACTTAAGAATTGCCATAAAACAAAAATGCTTCAAATGATCTTAAATAATAATAATAATAATAATAATAATAATAAAGTCACTAAACAGTCATTGCCACTTTAAACAGGCAAAAGTTTCCTGTCTGTGATATCAAACACTCATTGGCTCTCATTTGCTTTGTCACTGGTTTGGCTGCCCTATTTTATATTAATGCTTTATTCTATTTTTATTAAGTATAAATGTGCAGGAAATAAGTTGTTTTGAGTTGAAAGTCATAGTTAATATAGTTAACAGTGAAAACCGGGTCATAAGATGAAGTGTGATCATTGGTTTAAACTGATACCAGAAAAGGCATGTACAGTAGTAGGACTGCTATAATGGGCAAGTGTGCAGCATTTATGTTCTTCTCTGACTCTGTGCTCATTTATTTGGAAGTGATTTGGAAGTACCCCCCACTCCCAAATCCTGTCCCCAACATATCAGTCTGACAGCCCTGCTGTGAATTAAATCAAACTGCAGTCTGCATAATACAAACAACATTCCCTTCTGCCCTGAGGACACAAGCCAACAAATGCGGACCAAACCACAACAAACAAATCAACCAGCAATCAAGTGCAAAGATACGGTTTGTTTATCCCTGACTTCTTCACAACAATAATCTGGTTATGTTGACATAATCGAGAGTTTGTCTTTCTTTTTTTTCTGTAGAGTTTTCTGTAGACCTAAATCCAGACAGGAACTGAATGCAGTGGTTTACTACTCTTCGACATGTTCCTTGGTTTGTCTTACAAGAGTTTCCAATAGTCTCTGAAAACATTGAAAGACAATACCACAATAAACCCTGAGGTGAACTAGACATATATTCTTAATATTGAGGAATTTAAAATTGAACTGATAGTATAGGCTGATGCCTTGGGGGGCATTTGACCAGTGCAGTAAAATCACATTGATTTATACAATTTTAAAGATGTCTCACATTAATAAACATGACAAATAGAAGCCTTACAGATGGCAATATATGTATGCCATTATTGAAATGTGTCAATTTCATAATGCTATTATTCAGCTCAAAGTTGTTCAGTGTTGGTTCAGTGTTGCACAGTTAGTTTTATTACACAGCTCAATGCAGTTTAAATTGTCAGTGCATTGTTTTAGCTCTGTAATTTTACTTTTGCATTTTAAGCCTTTTTAATTGTGGCTATAATCAATCATCTTTAATTAACCTTAATAATCTTAATAATGCTTGACAATGAAACAAAAATACAAAATGACACTGTGTCCAAATTCCTGTTCAAGTATTTTCTGCCTAATGTTTCTTGAATATTGTGTATTTGACAGATAATAATAACAACAATAATAATAATTATTATTATATTATTATATTTTATATATTATTATTATATATCATATATTATATGTGTATAGACAGATTACTGCAGTACAGTGAGCAAATACTTTACCACAAATTCACCTATAACACTGGAAGAATATACTGCACTGTGAAATCATCCCTTTTGAGGAAATGTAACAAGCTCTGGTCTCCTGACTAAACTGAGGATTTATGGTCCTTCCTGATATGATTCATCTTCCTCAGCTCCATCAATCTGCAGTCCTATGCTCAGAGCTGCTCAACACCTTCCCATCAGGCTCATGAGCTATGTTCTGTTGCCATCATAGATCAAACATCACATAACAGTGATGGTCTTCAGTTATGAGAAAGAGAGTCACTTCACGTGATTGTGAACAGGCTCCAGTGTGTCGAGCATAATGGCTATAGACATAGCATGTCAAAATGACTATTATGAAACACAAATCCCTTAAAAAAAATTAAAACATTATCACAACCCACAGAAGCTTCGACAGTGATGTGTTTCCTCAGGAAACCGGGGAGGGCCCTCAAAGCAAAACACACAAATGCTCAGAGCTTAGCTTCTGTATCTCCCCTTTAAATGAAAAAAATGTCCTAAGGGAGTTTATGCACTTTAATTTAAGTTCCCATAAGAATTATACCAACCACTGCATGCCTAAACTTAGCTCTATTACTCGGAGTGTTCCTTCTGCTGAAATGATAATGGATAATTGAAACCTTAAGCTCATGAAATAATCATCATTATGAGCCAAAGACGTCTGTTCGCCTTTCCATCACTAAGACCTCGCTTGCAACGAGGTCAAACCGGGAATGATCGTAGTAAAATGAAAACTTACTTGAGCCAAATGCACACTGCAGGATGCCCATCATTAATTGTGCAGCTAAATTTCCAGATCGTAAAGGAATTGTAAGTTTTAGAACATACAAGCATGTAGGAAATTAAATGTTGAAATTTACGGTAAGAGCTGCCATTTTTAATGCCATAAACTTAACAATTTGCACAGACATAATAGGTATTTTTTTTCTCAGAAAACTCAAACTTTCCACACAATAAAAAGGCATTTAAAAAAACTTTAAGTAGTTCTCCAGAGAATGTTAGCATGGCTGGTCTTTGTAAATTACAGCAATAGTAGTAGTCTACTTCAAAACACACACACAAACATACACAAAAAAACTTTTCATGGGGCATGATTTATTATTGTTCGGTCTGACAGAAAAAGAGTTTTGACGTTGCAAAGTCTGAGTGGAGTCAAAATTTAATTGGGGTCATATTGTACAATCTGACAAGCAACAATCATAATGAACAACAGAAAGCACATGTAGCTTTAGATACCATAACAAAAATAAGATTAATAATAATATTAAACCAGAGCTTCTGTGTCCATTATTTTCATCTGCACAGTAGGAAAAAACTAAAATAAACCTAACCTTGTTGGTGTGATGCCGAATGGTGTGCTCACTGAGCCAAACAAGTCATTTCCTTTATTTACTGTGTCATCTTTTTTACGAGAAATCTGTCTCAGACTAACACAAAACCTCACACACATCTCTTTCTACATCTCTGTGAGTCTCAGCTAATTTTAAAAGACTCATTAGCCAGCACTGTCTTCACAGAATGCAGCCATTAGACAATGAACCATGCAATAAATCACTCTGATTTTTGCCCTCGCAGACTGAGCAAGGGGCAGCGGAGGGTAGCACTAAGTCCTGCCGAGTTGCTGCAGTGGGGAGGGCCTGATGTCAGAAATGAGGAACCACCGCAGCCAGACACTGGCAGCCCAACAGCAGGACAGATGGTGTGGCGCCAACCTTGCATGTTCGTAATACCCTTCTGTGTCCCCTTCCACCCAGCCTGTACACATCTCAGGCTTTTGTCACCACGTCAGATTACAGAGCTAACGTATGGGGAGTACATAAAGCTACCAAATGGAAGCAAGCAGATGCCTCAGTTATGAGTGCCTCATTACTGAGAACCCAATCACAAAACATGATCAAGAAGAGGAGTGAGGCTGGTGAGAGGATGCAGCATCTGTGTAATAGGTTGGGAAAGATCAGAGACAAAGCCATTCAGAACATCCACCTAGAGCAAGTGCCTTGGGACAGAGATGAGATTTGTTTCACTGCAAAGAACTATACAAAAGATTCTAAAGAACGATGACGTCAATGGGATGAACAGGTTTACTGTAAACAAAAGAAAGGCAGACATGCGGCTTTGTGGAATTGCTTGAAATGTGTTCTATATCTGAGGGCCATGTGACCTGATTGTCGATTGATGTTAAATGGTAAAAACGAAGCTTTTGATACACTTTTCTGCAAAATCTGGTATAAAAGCAGTCACTGTCAAGCTCCAAAAAGAAAAGCACAGTTAAAGAAGTTCTTTAGAAGCAGTTATTTACCTTTCCCTTATGCAAATTGTATCTCTTTCGTGCCTCAGCACATTCAGCACACAGCTACCATGCTTACCTGGATTTATAAAAATGTGAATGAGATCTCAGTAGAGATGCTTCAATCTATTTTTTTTTTTTTTTTCATATTTATGTTATTTATGTTATGTCAGGTGGACTACGTTTATGCTATGCTTTGTTCCTATCTCATTTTGGTTTCAATACATGGCACATGTAAGTAAGTAGAACTTATATATATATATATACACATTTTAAATTCAATGGATGAAGGCATGAAACAAAATGGTACATATTTGATCAAATATGTGTAAATTGCTTGGACAATTTCGCCACTGCGTCCTGCCGTCTTTGACCCTTGTATTTATCCCAGTCAAAAGCTCTCCATCCGCTATTGCATACATGTGAAACAATTTCAAAAGGCAGACCCTGGAGGCATCAGTTCTGTCTGGTAATTGGGTCCCTTGTCACCAACTGAATGCAATAACAACATTCTTGGGCTCAGCCTTAATCTAAATGACATCGGTGTCCTAGTTTGCTTCCTGAGTATTATATTCCTTGGAAAGGTTACGACAGAGTCGCAGTCTATTAGAAGCATTTCATCCAGGAGTGAGAAGAGTTGATAAGCGTAGAAAACCCAGACAAAATATAACTAAGAAAAGAAAAAAAATAACCATGTGAAATTAAACCATTATCAATTATCACAGGGAATAATGCAACAATGATAGTACAGCTGCATTTTAATTACTAGTTCTTACTAGTTCTCATTCTTATCATTATTTTTCTTTTTGTCTAGTTAAGTGACAGATTAAATGACTACAAGGGCAGGGTATTACAAATATTTCACAAATCTTAAGATCAGTTTAATTTAAAATCTAAATCCAAGTCAATTTTATTCCTTTGGCTGTACATCTATATAAATTTTAGCGCATGTTAAAATAGTCCAAATTTAATTTCTATTTCATTATATATATATATATATATATATATATATATATATATATATATATATATATATATATATATATATATATAATATATAATATATATTATATATTATATATATATGTGTGTGTGTGTGTGTATTTATTTATTTGATTGATTCAATTCAATAACAAAGAGGAAAAAAGGCTTCAAACTAAGCTTCAAGCTACAGTAGGTAACAACATCTGTTCTGAGAATAAGAACATTTTATTTCAGATAAAATATTATCACAGCTGGACCTGTTAGCTGCAGACACAGTGTGCTCTGATAAGGTTGATAAAATTACACAGCAATAAAGGCATTTTTCATGGGCATGATTTTTAAAAAATGACAATCGCAGAATTCCATAAACTATGCATGTTAAAATACAAAGGTAAGATAGTTACAGTAAAGTCAGTCAGATTGCAGAATGCCTTTGTATCCTCCACAAACTTGCACTGTGAAAACTGTTTTGCAATACATAACATTACCAATAAACAGCACTAGAAATTTATTCTTAATAACTATGCCTAATGTAATCAGTAAGACAGCAGATAATTTTAATGCCAGTTTTCACCTGCTAAATATGCTTCTGTCCCCAAGGTTCCAATACATACAAGATGCTTGTCCCAACTTCATATAATTTTAATTTGTTTAAAACTGAAAATAATGCTCATCAAGTCAAATATTTGAAGACAACAAGAAGTTCTGTACGTTCTGTAATATGTTTTTAAGGATTATGTGTAATTGAGCATTTTGTGGTTGAGTAGTTTACCAGCTTAGAACAGGTATGCTATAAGTCTCAGCAGAACAGGACAACAAAACCCAAAAACTATCTGATCCCTGCATATAAATTCACCACCAGAGGAAAACTAGAAATGCATTTAATAGGTTGAGAAACTGAGTGACTTATAAATGTGGCATATATGCTCTCTTCAACGACAAACAATTTGCTTTGCACATCAGGTCCAATTCAGAGAGAGAGAGAGAAAATAAAAAATCCTTCAGAGAATTGCCTATCGATTTCAAAACAACCGCAACTTGTTAAAGTCAAGGGGACATTCACGTAAAACCATTGTGGCAAAAGTTACTTTATATGTGAGAGCCAATTATATTTTCGGCATCCTTGTGAGAGTTTTAGAATCAGTAGACATGCATAAATAAAGTATATCGTCACTGGACTGTGGCCACGATCGATAGAATCAATGCAAAGTGTGTGACGTGATTTCAATAACTCAATAACAACTCCTTCAACTATTTTTATGAACTAAAAATTATAACAGATAAAACATTTCCAGAACTTTTGGCAACTGGTGAAGCAGTTTGGAATAGGTCATTTGTAAAAGCAGATTTAGGACTTATTCATAATCTGATAATGACATGGACTACACTAACTCAGATCTGTCACAAACTGTAAGTTGTGTAGAGTTTTTTTAAACTATTACACTCAGTATGATCTGTGCCACACCTCATGTTTACAGTCTGAAGACCTGGTGAACTTACTGAGACTGAAATGATCTGCCACTACATTTCTATAACATATAATGTCTCATATCTTAACATTTGGTTCTCAATTAGGGCATGATGCATTTCCTTTTTTCACCAAAAAAATGACAAATGAGAAGAAAATGAGAGTTGCCTAGGTTTCCATGTGTTATCAGGCTACTTTAACTCTTTCCAAGGGATGTTTTCATATCTGCATTTTAAAGCTACCTCGATACTGTAATATTTATCCACCAAAATCTTTTTTCAGTGTGCGTTTATTACTGGGAATTCCCCTTAAAAAGCTTTTTTGCTAGTTTTGTTCTTTTTTTTGTAGCAATTGGGCGGATTTTGCTGTGAAACCCTGGCAACCCTGAATGTGGGGCACCGTTGAGCTCATTAGGGCAGCAGCACCACCATGTCTACTGAAACTCTGCACTGAATTTCATTTAATAACTAAAAACTATTACATATATTTAATGCACAGGGTTTGTGTTTATAGCTCTGTGTAGCTTCACTTTTCTGTTTATCTGTTGTTTAAAGTGATCAAGTATAACTTAATTCTCTCTATGAAAGCAATCTGACTAATTTGACTGTTGATTGCTTTTAATCTAAAAACCATGCAACGCAGGTGAAGTGCGTTAGCATTCATCAGCCTGTCAGCTTATCACTCGCATTTCTATTTCGCTCCTATTGTTGTTTTCTTTTTTCTGCTCAATTCCATTTCTCGTTCACTCTCGTTTGCTTATTTTAGTTATTGTTATATATAAAAAACTCTAGTCCGCATGTAAGTCTGCTTACATGTGTGACAAAATACACAGCAAACTGTTGTCCACTGCATTCTCAAAACTCTGGCTGTTTGATAATACCTAGAATATCTAAATCGACTGCGGCAGATCCTTTTCCTATTTAGCACCCAATCCCTGGAACAATCTAAGACTGTTTGGGAGGGAGACACACTCCGTCAGTTTAAATCTTGATTAAATAACCATCTCTTTAACCTGGCTTATGCATAACACAATAATATGTTTCTATTATTCAAATCTGTTAAAGGATTGTTAGGCTGCATTAATTAGATCAGACAGAACCGGGAACATTAACCATGTACACAATACATTGCAAAAAAAAAAAAAAAAAAAAGAGAATGGCATCTACGCTAATATTAGTCTGTTTCTTTCTTACTCTGTTTCTCATTTCATATCCAGATCAAATCGTGGATCAGCATCAGAGATGACCTTCATTGGAGAACAGAACACCTAGATGAGCCCTGCGGACAGATCATGTGAACCAGAAACACACACACACACAATAAGTCCTCTACGCAATCTGACATAGCTGAACTGGACATTAAGTGCTTGTTAGTCTGGACAGAGGAGAACTGGCCCCCAACTGAGTCTGGTTTCTCCCAAGGTTTTTTTTACTCCATTCTGTCACAGATGGGGTTTTTCGGTTCCTTGACACTGTCACCCTGCTTGCTCAGTTAGGGACACTTAATTTCTAGTGATTATCGTTGATTTGATTTATTAAATGTCTCTGCATTTAACAAAAATTAAGTGTTTAATCTGGTCATTATACATTACTATCACTCTATACTGCTCAGTGCTTTGACACAATCTGCATTGTTAAAAAGCACTATATAAATAAAAGTGATTTATTGATGACTAATTCAGGTTATATACACAGAAGAATATTTTACAGAATTATGGACAGAATTGTGCATTTATATTGCAATTAATTATTTAAAAGAGCAGGTTTCAATTATAGCAGTATGTAATAACAAAATGTTTATGTAGTAAATTGTAATTCTTGTTTTGGACAGTCCTCCATGTTTGACTGTGTTGAATATTTTAAATTGCAAGTGAAGTAAATTCAATTTCCAGTCCAGTTCATATTCAACATGTCCAAACTGACCCAAATGTGCACCTAGCAAAAGGAATGTAGTTCTTCAATTCTAAACATTGCCCAACCCTGGAATGCAGAAATCTGTGTTGATGGATGCCTGTATGTTTGTCAGTAAACACCAGAGCAAATAACCTACTCATTGCTTCAAGGTCACCAGGCTGTAGGGCGCAGATGGATGTTCAGTGCTCCTTTCAGTTTCGTAATGTGACTGATTCAATCATTTTCCTTCTTCTCAAGCCTCTGCAGACTCTCAGCGGCAGAGCTGCTCTTATCTCTACACGCAGCCACAAATGTCTCATTCACTGAGTCTGCTGGTTTAGAGGTGAGCGTCTGTAAGAGTTATCTCTGTTCTAAATGTAGGTAACGCTGAGGTCAGGCTTCCGGTATGAAGAAAATAATCTTCAAACAAGAATATCAGCAGTGCTCTGAACTCTCCCACTCTTCCGTGAGAGCTGTAATGTATAAAGCCCTCTAGTGCTCACCTTGAAAAAATTTCACAAAACTAAACATTTTGACATTTTTACTCATCCTTATGTCATTGCAAACCCATATGCTATTAGTACTATACGAGCACTATTAGTAAAAAACTAAATTATATATATATATATATATATATATATATATATATATATATATATATATATATATATATAATTTTGTCCCTTCATTCATTCAGCAGTGAGTCTTTTTTGCACTTTGTTGCACATTCCACCTGAAACATTTCGTTTTAATAGAGACGTCTACGCTCTCACTAGCTTGCGCGTGGGTGTAATAGCATCTGTTTGATGGGGTAACGCTGCTCTCCCTAGAGCCCTAACAAGAAGCCTCGCGCGCCGCAAAGTGCTACGCTATCTGTCATTTAGCATCAAAGCAGAAGAGCTTCTTCTTGCACCATGAAAGCAGTGCCTCTCAGATATAATACTGCATTTCCTTGTGGCTAGATGAGGCCCTGTTTTTCATAGCGATGTGGTGAGGAGGATCTCTTCCTGAAACATAGCCACAAAAAGCAGAATCTCTTGATTGAAGCTAGCTGGCATGTTTTCCTCTCCATCTGTGACTGACACTGAACCAGAACCGGATCCCAGGGAACAGGGGCACATGAACACCTGTTTGCCTTCACCCGCATTCCTCCGTCATGTTTTATGTAGGAGCCTGATGCATTATTCATGGTCTGGACGGAGAGGCGGGACTCCTCAGGTACATATGCTGGGGGTTATAAATTTCCAGCCATAAAAATGTGTTCTTATTGCCCTTATTTCACTTGAGACACAGAAGAGAGAGAGGGCCTTGGGTAGCTCTTTCAGGGGTTTTTCACCCACAGCTCAATCATGAATAATGAGGTGTTGGACATCTCCATCACACCTTAGCGCAACAGCAGATGCTGAGTCTATACATAAATGAGTCTGGGGAGCATAGCTCAAACCATCACACCATCTATAAGATGAAATACATCAGTTTATTAAAGCTTGCTGGCAGGGTAAGATGGCCGACTTGGCCCTGGACACCTAGACTTCTAGGGACTCAAAATGGTGAGACACTCCCTGTCCTATTTGCTTTATGTACTAGACCCCAATTTTGTAATGAAAATCTTTAATCTAATAGTATCAAGAACTAAGAACCAAGAAATCTAGAAGAGCACTGCCCTTGTTCTTTTATGGTTACATCAGGTGACACTCTTTTGAAACTTCATGCTGTCCCAGATGTATTTATGCCTTCTCTTCTGCAAAGAAGTAATGCTGCAACACAGAGGACAACACTTCTTCAAAATGCAATTACATCACAGTTTATAATGTGCTGGCATCACCTTTGAACTGTGTTTGTTGGCTGAAAGTGATCATTTCTAACTTCAAAAAAACATTTTTCTCTCTCTCTCCCACACACACACACCCCTATCATTTCCTTTCAGAAGACATATTAAATTTAACCAGTACTCCTGCTCTATGAGGCCACAATCACCACAAAAAGATTATTTTGGTAATTCTTATTACAAAAATGTTTTTAAAATTGAAATCAAATTCAACTTGGTTTTAGTATAATAATGTTGAAATGTGGTTTACAGACAGGTTTGTACAGTAGATACTGGGTGGATTGCCATTTTTAAACTGGGTAAATTGGGTAAACACACGCTTGAGGACATTACTAAAAGAATTTCTAAATGTATTTTCTCATTTTCTTAAGTTGTCAGTTTATTATTGTGATATTTGATTTTATGCAAAAACCAGCACCAAAGCAAACAGCATTTTTCGAAGGAAATGATTGAGCACATTCGGACTGTCAGCAGGATAACAGCCTCACAATAAGATTCATTGCAAATTGGTGCAAACGATTACAAATGCCAACATTAACTGGTTCACTCTCCCTGTGTTTCTATGATTTGTTGCGTATGTGAATGTGCGTGTGCAGTATGCCTCTCAAACCGCTTATAAACAATAAAGTGCGACCTCTGCGAGAGAAGGCGGGCATATAATGAATAGAATGTGCTAATTCAATTACGCAAGTTGAATAATTGCCTCGGTCAGTGTTCTGGATTGAACCTATAGCTCAAATGTCCTTGAGATAAATTAAAAGCTGGGATAGTGATAAAGCTGGAAGGAGAGGTGTTCACTGTGGAACAAAACAATGAATCTAGCATTTCTCTTGGAATGAAATACCCTATTAGCAAATTTAGCTTATTTGCACACATGCTGTGGCAAAGCATGAAACTTTTGTTGTGGAATGCTGGAATACACAGAAGTATTGTGGTCTTCATAAATAGGTGTTGAGTTGGCTGAAGATAGTGCCCTGGAGGCTGAGGTGTCCGCTGGAGCTTTAGCTAAGCGTTCTGTTGTGTTGCTCGGCTAGCGTGATGAATACGCTGCCGTATTCACCTTCTATTCTCTCCGACTTCACCATAACACAATAGAAGGATTTATGAACACTAACAAAAAAAAACTGCAGAAAGCTTCTGGCTCGAACAACACGCTTTGAGACCTGCAGCTGGAATCTAGGTTACGGACTGAGTCCACCATTTTTAACCGCACACACAGTGTTCTCATTTTTGGTCTTTCTCACTCTCTCTGCCTGTCTGTCTACCTGATTAATTTAGGCTGTCTGTCTGCTGGACTGAGTCAGATTTGAGTTATTAAAGGCTGCTCCATGTTCTCTTTCTCCCACAAGCAAGCAGGGGTAACTACACCCGCTAATTAGAATCACTCTCACGCAGGGTTGCGATTTCTTTGGCCACAAACACCGCTAGCCCCTGTTCTGCTCTGGAGTGTGCCCATTTTTGGTATTGTATGGTGTCCCATTGCGTTTCAGGATATCAAACAGAGAAAAAAAAACATCATGCCCACTTACAATTTGGACCGTTTATGTCAGAAGAGATAGTACGAGCGCTTGATGCCTGATGCTCAAGTGTGTTTGTGCATGTGTCTGTATACATGTGTTTGGCAAAAGATGAAGACAGTGATAAAAATACAAGCAGAACTGATTGCATGCTCTGGGGATTGTGTTCCAGTTTGATCCTGTGGTGCAAGCTAGTGTCGGCTTAAAAGGCGAACAGCTGCCACCTAGAGGTTATTGTTTAAAATAGCATACTTGCATACTATATCTAATTCAGAAATATATAGCATGTAAACTGGCCACAGTAAACACATTTCTGCATGCATAAAATACAGATAGCATGAATATGCATGTGCAGCATCCCAAAATTGGAGATTGTATGTAATGCACTCAATTTGACCTTCTATCCCTTGTGCCAAATATTTGAAATAAATAATTATGTGATACCTATATATCTATATATATTTATATATTTATATCTCTCTCTCTCTCTCTCTCTCTCTATATATATATATATATATATATATATATATATATATATATATATATATATATATTTATTTTTATTTTTTTTTTTCATCTCTGTTTACTCATTACTTGTCCTAATTCACAGTTTTGCCTTTAACCTGAAAATTCAAAAAAATATGGAAGCCACTAAATAATAGTAATTAAAAAATATCGACTTTTCATCTCATACTTCTGAATTTTTTTCAGAATTGTATGATGCAAATTATAAAATCAGAATTGTGAGTTATAAAGTCAGAATTGTGAAATATAAACTCACATTTCTGAGAACATAGTCCTACCATTTTTTTTTTCAAAACAGTTTTTAATTTAAACAGCATTTAATTTAAGCAGTTGTGAAAACATTGGCAAAACATATATGTGGAAAATGTGAAAAACCATGTTGTGTATTTAGCCTTCGTTCCAGTGTTTTATTTAGTTTGGCTTCTGCCAATAATTTTCATTTCCATGCATCCCTACTTTTCTCACAATTCTGAGAAAAAAAAATCAAAATTGAGAGTTTTTTTAGCTTATTGCACTGGCTGTTTTTTTTTGCCTAAAAATAAAATTGTGAGATTCAATAAGAAGGAAAACAAACAACCAAACAAAAGTGCAGAATTTGAACAAATTTCAATTCTCAAATGTTCCACAAGAGCTTGATTACGCGTCATTAAGAATGGACAAGTAAGGATGAATTACTCAAGCTTAATTATGGATATGATAGATTTATACATAAATATATACACACATTAAAATGTGACACCTTGCAAGAATTTTTTATACTAAATTATTTATTCATGAAAGAACAAACTTTTTGCTTATGAATGATCATTGCTTTAATATTACAAGCCTACAAGGCTGTGGCACTCACTGTAACTGCTGTGACCCTACACAGAATCGTCTCGCAAGCTCAAGAGCCCATTTGAGGGGTGAAATTGAATTTGCTTCTATGATTAGAAATGTCAGAGTGATGAAACGCCGTACAACTGCCGGAGGTTAAACATGGGAGACATCATTAAAGAAACAGACGCCAGCTTATTCTTCATTAATGGAGACAGAAAAAGAGAGGGAGAAATAAAAATGAGAGAGAAAGAGAGTTAGAGGTGAATGATTTCTATGTATGCTTTGCTGTGTTTGAGAGGCTGCTGGGCTAATTTGACATTTGAACATTTACTGCACCTCATTACAACTGCTCACAGCTTATTAACCTGTCTGCTGACTGGATAGATGGACCACACATTCCTCACTGTCATTCTACTATCATTCACTCATCCAAAACCACTTTTGCAAAAGAAGCACATTTTCCTAATTCAGCATCCTTTGTTGTTCGTGAGAGCAGTATTTATATCAACCAATCACAGCCTTTCCAGTAACCCCATTGCCAAAATTAGAACGCAACGATTGGTAGCTTGTTCCAAGTGTTGATACAGGAACTGTAGACAGCAAAAATATGAACGTACCATACTTGTTTTATAAGACATTAAATGGCTCCTTATACATATACAACACCAAAAAGCACTAAACCGTCAAAACGCAGGCAAAATCTAAAACCTAAAAACAGTTTACAGTCGGTAAATCCAGAACAGAAGATATTTATTTACTATTATTATTTTTTTCAATACTTATACCATTTTTTACCATTTTGTATTTACCATTACCACTTCATTATAGCTCTTTTTTCATTTTGAACCCATCACGTGATTTTTGAAAATTATACTGTGCTTTGTGTCTGCACAAAAAAGTTAACTTGACAGTGATTCAGAATGTGTTCTTTAGAAAAATATCTAGAACAATAATGTTCTGATTTTAATTTAATGCATGTGTCAAATTAACAAAGTAAAAAAAAATGTATAGATATTTTAGAAAAAAAAAATCTCATATCTCCATTTTAGATGCCAATAATCAGACTTGTTTAAAGCAAAGCTCATATAATTCGATTTTCTTAATGCGAAAGCAAAACCAAAAATATACTTGATATCGCAAACAGCAAAATAAGGTTTAACTGAGTTACTTACGGTCATTGCATTGTGTGCCAGAGTAAGAGGTCATGGAGCAGTCACAGGTGAAGTTCTCCCATTGCTGGATGCACACACCCATGTTGGCGCACGAATCCTCCTGGCATGTAGTGCTGGGCCCTGATGTAGAGGTGACAGGAACAGCATGAGTCAATAGTAATGACAGATTTCAGCAGGCATCTCTGTCACAGGCAACACAGCAAGACTAGCATGCATGCAAGGTCATTCACGGGTCAGCATCAATGCTCTGTAAACAGATTCATGATAGTGCATTCATCCTGAACACTGTAGTAGTAGAACATTCAGACAAGCAAGTACAATAATAATACAAAAAAATTAAAAATAAATAATAATAATAATAATAAAAACATTTTCTTATTCAGTATATTGGTCTTATTTCTCCAGTATTTAATATTGTGTCCCATATTTTATTTCAGCATTGCACGCATTGAAACACTATGAAAATTGTTGACTACTGTAAGGTGAAATGAAAAAATACAAATCTCTACATTAAAATTGCAATAATGACATTAAGTGGGTTTAACCACTTTACTGTTACCCACCAATTACAGGGTACTTGCATGATCTGTGCAACTTGATGGTCTGTATATCTTGAAATGGCTTGTAGAAAATCTCTTTCTCGTGGCTGGTGTCCATTCTAATGAAATCACTATAGACTAAACAAATGACTACACAAATGTGTCCCCACTACTAATATACAGTCACTAACTTACAGATGCAATTTATTACAATAACAAATTACATTGATGCAGATTAGTACCATGGAACCTTGAAAATGTAGTAGCACATGTAGATGCAACTATGAAGGTAAATCCTCATGAATAAGTCTTATATTTTTCAAAACAGTAAAATATCTTGCTAAATTTCGTTGTGTATGACCTAATTAATATTCATTAGCCAAGCTAAGCCATTTAGTGACATTCCAGCTGTCCCCAATGATACCCATGTTGGTGTTTATACTAACATTTCGGGAAAATAAATAACCCAAAATATATTAACTGGAAGCAAGTCCTAATATCTTGAAAATAGTACAGTATATGTTTTACTGGAAAACAAGAGAAAAATAGTGATTAAGAAAATTTTTTACAGCCGTAAAGAATATCCCTTTCGAAACCAAAAAATACAAATACAGTCTGTGAATGCACAATCTATGCACATTACATTCTTGTAGACAATTATTGAATCTTGAAGAGGGAATGCAAACGATTGTTTACAGTCTATCTGAGATTCATTTAAATCATATTGACATGTCAATTGCAACAGCTCAGATCATATCAACAAAAGAAACCAAACTGACAGACATGCATTCAAAAAAAAAAAGAAGCAAAGCCCAGAGTGCGGATGTATGAAAGTCTCTACTGGCTGAAAGTGCTTTTATTGAGTCAGGAAAGCAATGGAAGAATTCTTTATTTTCTCTTGCTGGTTTCCGCCTCTAATGATTCCCCAACTGAACCACTCTTGGATGCTCTCAACACAATATAAATGAGTAATTGCCAAAACATCCATTAAAATGCTTCAGTAGGGGAGAGAATTGTGGCCAATTGCTGTAGAACAGCGGGACACTAGGCAATGTCTCGATTTTGATGTGCCTTCAGTGGAAAGCTTTGTGCTGGAATGTCCTTTAAGGAGGATATTTATAGGGATTGTATTTAATCTTAATTCCCCTCAGCTACTGCACAAGTCAGCACGGCGTGTACAAAATGTGTATGTATCATTGCAACTTTCAGCCAGATGCGTGTCTGTGTGTGAGCTGAAAAGGTCGAACCCTCTACCTTGCAGGTCAGCTTTGGTGAAACCAACTTTGTTAGCAGGAAATTTCGGAAAGAATCGGATAATAAACAGAGGCTGGTTAGTGGAGGGAACATCAGTAAAGAGAGTGGAAAACGTGTGTGTGTGTGCGCAAAAAATAATGAGAGTAACTTTTTTTGTATGTAATGAGATAATGATGAGATGAGATTCAAATCACACGCACACAAAAACATGTTAACATGCCTTCAGTCAAGGCGCCATCTAGTGGTAATAGGGGCTCTCATATCAACAAAACAACAGAGAATACCCAGAATTCCAGTGAGGGACAAAAAAACAGGTAAAAGTACAAGAAAAAGATTAGAAATGGGTGCAAAGGTTAAATCAGGTTTGAATTCAATGGTTAAAACACAGAGTAGTGTGACAAGCATTGGCAGACATTCCGATTGAGTCGTAGTCAATGTCATTTATACCTTCACAGCCACGTTCGATCTGCCCACTGCGAAACAGAGCATCATTGATGAGGTCAGGCAGGCGGCCGTTGAGATCCATGGAGGCTAAGCAGCCCTGGAAACCCTCACGAGACACCACCAGCTTTGGCAGATTCTGGTACATGTTGGGTCCCAAACCGGCTACAAACAGATCACCTGCAACAAGTGAAAAAAAAAAAAACAAATAAAATCAACTTCAATATTCTTGTTAGATTGACATATATATAATGATGATATTTCCTGTTCACATAAATATAATCTGTTTTATTTATTACTTTTTATTTTTTTATTAAATGTCAAAAGCACAACCAAAAATGTCACCAAAAGGTTAAGCAAATCTGTACTGCTGACCTTTCAGGTCTAGATTTTTTGCTCCATTGACCACCTGGCTGACAGACTTGGCGTCCACCTTTAGCGTGTGTGTGTTGCTAGCGTCTCGAGTGATCACCACATTGTGCCACTGGTTGTCGTTAAGAGGACTGTCGCTGTTTCCCTTCAGAAGACTCGGTCCATTTCCCAGGTCAAACACATAGTGAATATACCTGACAAACACGCACACACACACACACACACACACACACAAGTGCACTTTACTGAAGAACACTCAGCCAAAGTACATACTGAAGCAAACTCAGCTGATCAGCTGGGAGGCTCTCTATTAGATATAAAAGAGGACACTTGTTTTAAAGAGGAACAAGGTTTAACAGGGTCCTGCTGGAGGGTAACCACAAGCCAAGTGGATTATTCTGTTTGGATGGACTAGGCTAACCCTGCTTCTATTTTCATTTAGTTGGTATAAATGTTTTTTCGAATTCATTAACATTGCAAAGCATACAATGCAAAAATCCTCTAAGAATATTTGTTAGGGGTATATGTCCTGTTGTGGAAGAATTGTGTCAGCCTTACAAAGTGTCTTTCACTGAAGAAAAGATAAAGAGTAAAATATTTACCATGAAATAATGGGGGGTGGGGTGCTATCTGAAATTTGACTGAATACATTTGGCTGTGATCAGTAATTTTAGATTTTACTAGGTCAACATAATTTTTCTTTGTCCTGACATTTAATTGAAATTTTGGTTTGGTTTTATTCATGAATAATGAAAATAATTAAATAATAATGAAAATACATCTTAAAGGGTGGGCTAATTAAAAAAAAAGTTGGAAACTAATAGTTAAATCTATATTTGAAATTAGTCTCTATTTTGGTAACCTCCAGGAATATAACTCAAAATCCTCAAAAGGACAGTCACTAGTCGCCACCTGCTGGAGTGAATGAACCATTGTGTCAATCTTTGTGTGAAACAAAAATATCCAATACTAGATGTTCCACCCACAGATGCAATGATAAAGACTCACTGAATGGATCAGTGTGCAAATCAGAGCACATTTTTTTGTGAACATATTGAAGAAATCTATTGGGATGAATAAAATTTCCCACTATTACCTGTTGAAGGTGGTAGTTTGGTTATCTTGAAAGTGAAAATATGTTTAGCTACTTTACAGTAAACATGTCTTGGCCTGACTGAAAATGACTTCCAACACCCCAGAATGGACTCCCAATCTTTCCCGCCAACCTCATTAAAATGATCATTTAGTAAAAACTGATTCTCTTGAAATTTTGCTGACTTGGAGCCCTGTGCTTCCACTCACCCTTTGACAAGCTCCACGGCAATAAAATCATTCCCATCTCCACTATTGAAGAGAATGAAACCATCACCCGAGGTAGTTTTGAACTGAAAGAAGAGGTGCATGGTGCTGTAAGCCTGGAGTGTAGCAAGACCCAGATAGCTTCCTTTGGTCTTGAAGGTAACTGGATCGGCCACAATGGAACGCATGCCGAATCGAGCATTGAGCTCACAGAATTCGATGTCCCCGTTCTTGCACATGTCAATGTAGAGGAGGCCGTTAAACTTCAGGCCTTGCAGGTGACCAATGAAGTTGGATGGAGCTGTGGAGGCAAAACGCCGTTCTGTCAGGATTCCGGTCTCGATATTACTAAACTCCAGCCGAGTGTGGTCACCATTCATCTGACCTGTGAAAGAAGTTAAGTATTAGATTTATGCATTACACGGGGGCAGCCGCTGAAAAGCAGTTCTGAAAAGATTATACTGCATTCGTACCTTCAGCTACATCATCGTCCACCATGAGTTTGAGATTTTTACCACGCCGCATCACTTTGACTGAGTGCCAGTCGTTGTCATTCACTTTCTGGCCAGCATACAATGTCTCTGGTCCTTTACCTGAGAATGATGCGTGTCAGTTAGTGATTACACACACTAGCACTGCAAATCAAATTTCTGCCTTCTCAACATTTTAATAAATCATGTCACGTATATTTAAAGTTTTCATATTTTACTTGCAGTACATCAATAGTTCCAAGCAAAATTTTGTTATTACACATGAAAAAAAAAAAAAAAAAGGTTTGGCTGAGCTATGTGTTCAAAATATATTGGTAATCTTTCCAATCATAGCCATGGCCATTTATTTCTTTTAAGGGTGCATTGTAATACAAATACGTAGTCTGCACTAACAAATACTCATTGTTGTACTGATTTACTGACACTATTAACATAAGCTGCTAAAAAATGTTGAGTATTTAAGCTTCAAATTATCACACAAGGCAAAGTGCCTCTCTAAAATGATTGTAGAACTAAAATGGTTAATCAGCACAACATTACCACTTTCATTTCAGCCATTCAGCTGTTCAAAGAACATGCTTAATGAACAAAAACCTTTAACTGTCTCTGTGTTTACACATCTAAACAAGTAAGAAATTTAAGGGTTTTCGTAGTTTAAAATTGTTAGGTATTAGACCACATTAAGAGAGCCAATTACTTAACTATTATTGAAAATCCCATCTGAATTTGATTTTCAATTTTCACTTTTCCTCAGTATTTACAAATAATGTTTTTCCCTCTTCATTTATTAATAAGGCCACCATAGAACTGGTGTGTGTGTGTGGTTGTATGTGCCTTGTATTCACTATGTTACGGGGACCAATATATCACATAAGGGATAGTATGATTAAATTTTGACCTAAATTTTGGGAACTTAAAAAATGTCCCCAAGCTTATGAATAATACAGAATTAAGTTTTTTTTTTGTTTGTAGTTTTTTTTTTTTTTTTTTAGTTTCCTGTGAGCTAAGTGTATAAATATAGTTTGCACAATTTATAAAAAAGAAAAAAAACAAAAACATCACGCTTACAGGAACATGGAAACACAGTGAGCATGTGTTTTGCTTTTTACTTTTATCAAATTAATCACAAAATTAGATATCTTTGTTAATATATATAATAAATGACATTGAAAATTGTGGTCTAAAATCTCACAATCTTGATATCAACAAACCATTATCTACCTTTGTTCTCTTTAACTTTTGCCTCACTTTGCCTAATTTGCTGCTTATTGATAGAAATATATTTGCTTAGGTATTGGATTACATTGGTATTGGACAGTATTGGGGATATAGAATACGGTCATGCTGAATGTGTGCTTTATAAATGCTATTAAACAGGCATGGTAATAAGCAACAAGTCAATAATGAGAACTGGTCCCTATAATAAAGTATTACAGAATTGTTTTATAACTATATAACTATCATGTAAGATGTAATGTAGTCTTTAGCATCTTATATTCCTACTGCGTTAACAACATATAGCCCTTTATATACACAGGCTCAAAGTCAGGTAAGTCAACTTTCAGGTTTTAATATTTTTTTCGAAATGACTTATTCTACTGCCAACGATTAATCATGATTAATCACATCCAAAATAACTTATATTTTGAAAATATTTACACGTATTTGCATGTAAATATTTATATTCATATGAATATATTCAAAATATAAACACTGCATAAAACTTGTTGTTAAGTGATTAATTGTTTGACAGCACTAAGCAGCACAGTACACAGCTTACTACTTATGAGTATCAGTTATTGTTGTTTGTAATTACTGGATGATATATTGTTATTATTATTATTTTTATTATTATTTAAATCCATTTACAGATATTGCTTGAGAAAGACAACTTTGATTCGCACAGAAAACACTTTACTTAAGTGGAGTGCAATAGTAACCTCCCACTTTAGGTGACACTTATTCACTATTAATTATAACTTTTCTCTCAATAATTTCCTACTTTGCTGCTTACTAGTAGTTAGTAAGGTAGTTTTTAAGTGTATGTATCGGGTAGAATTAGGGACGTAGAATAAGGGGGCTAATTTTCTAGTAATAAACATGCTAATAAGTAACTAGTTAAGAGAATGAAGTGTTGCTAAAAAAAAGCTTATTAAAAGCTGTGTCAAGTCATGATCCAAACCAAGCAGCTCCAAAATGCAACACCTAATTTGAAGCAAAAAGCAACGAAAAATTGTTTAAAAAAGCAAACAAACAAACAAAGAAGCAAGACAGTGTACACACAGAAATATATTAATATACTTATGGTAGAAGTAGGAACCAGAAACCATAGTACAATAAAAAGCTTAAATTGACTATATATGAGCAACATTTTGCAGCATTTTATTTTATTTTTTAAATTTTACATTCCTTTCAATGGTATTGACAGTTTATCAGAATAATACGTGACTATTAAAAACTGACCAAAATAATTTCTCTATAGGAAAAAAGAATGGGATTTTGTAATTAATAATAATAATAATAATAATAATAATAATAATAATAATAATAATAATAATAATAACTGCTTTATACATTTGTCATGTGGGAGGGTACGTGGAACAAAATTGTTAAAATAACATGATTTAAAAATGTAAAATGTGCACTTTCAATCAAAACTTTGGACTTTACTAATTTATGTTTATTGTGTACTTAAAACACCTTTGATCTAAAGGCTTAGGCTTAATCAAAACACTAAAACTGAAATTTAAAATGTTAAGAAAATTTGAGCAATTAATTAATCATTTCGAGCATATTATAAGAAGTCATTCAGGATCATCAACTGTTTAACTAACAGCATTCTTGTAACATCTTCTACATTCAGCCTTAGAAAGAAACTGACAGAAAAATAATGACAAATGTTGCACTTGTAACTTGTATCTCTTTAAAATAAAAACAAGCAAAATAAAACACTTATTAAATAACATTACTGTTTTATTTATTTTTTATTTTCATGTGAGCACTAAACTATGAACAGGCTAAAGTTTTGCCTCCTTTTTTTTGGTTAACAAAAAGTTTATCTAAACTGTTAGTAATGTGTAGACTGACTCCAAACATGTAACTGGAAGTATAAGTTAGCAACACTGTAAATATGCTAAAACATTGACCATCTGTGGGAAATTTAATCTAATGTCTGTGTTTCATCTAAAAAAAATAAATGAATAAATCCAACAGTGTTGAAACGAGTATGTAGAACAAACTGAGTAAAAACTTACTGGTGTTACAGTTTATCCTGCCACAGTCTAGATGGGGAAGAACAAGTGACAGATGAAATCGCGTCCTTCAAGGATACAGCTGCAGACATCCAACAACAGAAACACCACCTTCCGGGGATGAGCACATGGAGCAGCAGCCATTTTGGATAATATCCAACAGCCATTTAATCATTCCGGCCAGTATGTTTGGTATAACTTGTTTTTCCAATTATTATGTTTATTATTATTGACATGCAGACACATTTATCATTCCTAAGGCAAATTACACAAAAATTCTAATACTATGGTTATATCTTTTGTTTTGTTTAATATTATTATTATTACTACTACTTTTTAGGATGTATACTTATATATTTAGTATGTCATTTATATAGTAGTAATCCATTGAAAATGGCTGCATGCTCTAAGCCAAAAGGATTCATCAACTCAGGTATATATATATTTTTTTTTTGGTTAATCATCATCCAAATTATTGGTTATCCCACCAGCTTTGTGAATTTCACAGAGAACTGCAGATTGTTATGACAATTGAAACATCCGAGTTGGAATCCATAAGGCTATTTTTATCATGTGCCATCAACCGCAACAGAAAAGTGGGAGCAAACAGCCTCGGTCCAAAAAGCACCAGCATCACACAGACTTGTTGCATGTACAAAAAACAGTCATATCAATTAGGACACTAGGTGCAATTAATACCAGGATGTTCTGATTGTTATTTGTGCTAGTTATTAAGTGCTTGAATATAAAATAAAAAATTGTACTACTGAAACTTAATGAAATCACTATAATTTTAATGTTGCAGCATATTTAAGATGTTGATCATCTGGCCCTTTTATCTGACATAGTGTGTATGTGGGTGGAGGCTAGTAAACGTGTGTGTTTTGTAGGTGATGCTTTGGCCACCAGCTGCAGGTGTGCTGGATGCTCTGGTCTCGGGCTGTTTGCTTACAGGGCCGCAGGCTAAAGGCCATTGAAGGGGTGAGTACCATCTTTAAACAAGGCATGACGAATGCCGTTAAGAGCGAGGGATGGGAATGGGTACATATTTTCCTGATAACGTAAAAAAAAAAAAAAAAAATATATATACAGAAGATGCATAACTGATTGCTAAGAACAGAGCATAAGAACGGAGCATAAACAGATACAGAAAGTTTATCACAAAGAGGCAGTCCTGTTCGTAGCATATAATTTCAGGCTGGGTGATATATTTAATGTAATATCATATTAAACAAGGTTCACTCTCACAATTTTCACTCTTTGTTTTATGACTGATATATTATAATACAGTATGTTCTGTTATAAAGACCTCAATAGCAAAAATGCTATTAGAACTAAGCCATTGAATTCATTGTCAAAAATGTATTTATTTATTGTTTAGTTAATTGGTAAGTTGAATAAATAGATAATACTTAGCTATATCACGCAGCCCTAATATAAATGCTCTTTTCATTTAAATACATTTTAAAAATTCTAATGTCTTTTTTTTTTAATATGTTGCTTCAATGAAAGTAAATCAATGCATGTATGAGAATGACTGGCGCTGATGTGTTGCTTCGATCATGGGGTCAAGAGGTTACGTGAGACAATGATGAGAGAGCTCGTCTGTCCACATCACCCCGCAGACAAAGCAAGAGAACGAAAAACAAACAGGAGCAATCCATGCAGATCAACAAAACGATAACAATTTAGTTGTAGTGTTAGAGAGATGATAACATCCATTAACTTGCAAATATAAGAATTAACCGAAGACGACCGAGTAAGAGAGATAGAGATAGAGACAGAGTGAGAAATATGGCAGTATACGATACCTAAGTTGACGGTCAGTTTGACACGGCCGCTGTCCAGCTCTAGACGTAGTGTGTCTGCGGACTCACGTGATGTGGCAGCCATCAACAGGCCAAAGGCACGCTGGGACATAAACCGCAAAGACACATCCTCTGCCTCTGTATGTATTACTGTCGGCATCACCACTTTCATATACATACTGCCGTCATAACTTAGGACAGATGCCTCTGTGGAGAAAACAGACACACAAAATGCATAAGAAATATGAAAGGCAAAAAGAATAATTTCACTGAAACGTTTCAATCAGTTCAACTGTGTTTGCTGCTTTAAACAAAAGAACTTTCTCACTGAGTTCTCAGCCTTCACACTGAGTTCAAAATATCTATATTCAAAAATAGAAATGATTTGTTTTTCACGCCAACTGGATGTGAAAGTTTTGATAAGAAAACAGGTTTTTGAATGTGTTTCATGCTATTTAGTCAAATCAGAAATTGTGTTTAATTGCTATTATGCATTTTAAGAACAAGCTACACCCATTTTACAACATATACATATTTAATTGTGTTTGTAATGAGCATGGGCCAGAATGCAGAGTAGAAAGAATACAATTTACTGATCAAAAGTGGGTAAAAAATTGTCATAAAACTTGAAAACATATGAGACCTTTAAAAGAAATTATTAAAATTATAACATTTGTGAAAATACAATCTTGTACATCTTGTAGTATAAATCCCTTCAAATATACACTCCCAAACACACATACACACAGAACAAAGTTCTGAAATCTTTTGTCACTAGTGCTTTAGTGGAATAAATGCATTGCATCATTTAAAATGCTCTTCTTAATTCCTTTTATAATATGCTAGAAATATTTCAATGTCACCTGTCATCTTTTTCTAATTAACTAATTAATTTGGTGCCATCTGCTCCATCTATCACAGCAAGTTCCTCGTCTGACCACAGAGGTGCTCCTCTGTCACACACAAGGAACATTTTTTAACAAAATCTCTTATTTTCAGCCCCACAACAGGCCAAAATGCTACAGCACAGAGCTAAGAGCGGATTCTGGGAAAATGGATTAAAAAAGGCAACCAGCCATGAAATACCTGCCTCGAGTTTTAGCGGTGAAGAAAGAAGAATGTGCCTTTGGCTGAAAGAGGAGCTGACTGCCTTTGTGTAATGATGGAGGAGTCTGCATTTAACGCATGAGTCATTGTGTGGAAAATAATGTGCATTACACACATGTACAGCTGTCATGTAATATGTGATAGAACATCTTAAACATCATCAGTCAGGCTGGTGGTGCAACAAGGACAGGAATATGACATTGTCAATATTAAAACAAGCTATTATAGAAATAGTTTACAGGTTTACAGTACAGGTATACAACTTATAGTGATATTGAATCAGTTCATGTTAAAGTATGCTGAGAACAACAGGGTTGTTATCATGCAACTCTGTTAGCATGCATTAATTCACAAATATAATGATCAATCAACCACATATTAGAAAACTAGCATCCCTGCTGATGCTGTTACACACCTGCTGAGTGTCAAGGGAGCTCTTAAGCATTAATGAATAGCATATTAACCCCCTGTCTTGAACTAGTAGCTCTCTCGTTCTGATCTTAAAGAGCCTTTCTCAAAGCAAACTGAGCAGACGCTATTTCCAGGATGCTATGTCTTTCACACCATATTGAAGTGTGTGCGACTGGTGTACGTGTGCTACTCGAAAACGCACACACACATGCTGCACAGCACAGCTGGATGTGTTTTGGGGAGATATCAACAGCTCCAAAGCTCATTTTGAATGGTAATGAGGAGATGTGCGTTTCAGGGGCTTGCTGGAAATGGAAGTCAGCAGCACTTTACATAATTACCAGCCAAATTGCCAATGGGGGTGGGGATAAATATGAGAGCTACAATAAAGCTCAATCTGTGTTAACAGGTTACAAAAGACTGTGTTCTCCACAACAACAGAAAACTCCGGCAAGAGATCAAAATAGTATCAAAATACATAAAAAAAAACAGATATATATAAAAATTTCAATGAAAAATAAATTATTATATTTATAATAATAATAATAATAATAATAATAATAATAATAATAATAATAATAATAATAATAATATTTCTTAACATAATTATAGTTTTTAAAATAATATTATTTCTTAATATATTATTATGGTTATTTTTCAATAGCATATTGTTAAATTTAACAGTACATACAAAGACAAACAATTAAAACTAGAAATAACACAAATTAAATAAATTAATAAACTTTTTGTACTAAATCAATGTGAAAAATCAACCAAGAAAGAAAACCAATCAAGTAATATATATATATATATATATATATATATATATATATATATATATATATATATATATATATATATATATATATATATATCATGGAACTGACTAATGGCTGGCATGTATGCATGCATGATGTCCAGGTCATGTGACAAATACAGAGCTTTACAGAGGCAAAGGGAGATTGACTGTACTGTCACCCTGCCCATCCAGAGGTTGACTGCTCTTCCTGAATACTTCTGTAAGATCTATAAACATACATGAGTCAAACTAGTCACATGCAATGTACCCTAAGTCTACACTAGGACTGTGATTTAAAATGTCCTCCCGCTTTAAAAAAAATCACACTGGCTGTTTGGGCTGTGAACAGTAGAGGGCAGAAGAGGACTGCCCAGAGGCTTCAAATACTTTAAGCACTGCTGGTAGAGAGAGAGAGAAAGAGAGAGAGAGAGAGAGAGAGAGAGAGAGAGAGAGAGAGAGAGAGAGAGAGATTGACTGACTGAGGATGGGGATAATGTGAGAGAGAGTGTGTAGGAATGAGAAAAATCCTAATACAAGGTCTGTTACCATAACCCTGCCATGCACATCTCTGTCTCTCTCTCTCTCTCTCTTTACATTCTGCTCTGGAGCTTTGTCAATTTCCCACATGACCGCTTGCTGAAAGCCACATTTCCTCAGCCATGTGGAGGAACATATGTATGTATTTTGACCAACAGTCCATACAGTAAATAGTAAAACCTGACATTAACCGAATTGTGGAGAGCAGACCTCGGTGCCACAGAGAAAAACAGCACAATAAACATATATAATAAAATGGTAAAACACACACACAAAAGATTTATAAGAGGCCATCGTTTGTTTTTTTCTACTAAAATAAAATAAAGTGTAAAACATTTCTTATGGAGAAAGATTAGCTTTAAAAAGAAAACATTATACGTGTATGGATATATTTTTAGCATGCGAGTTAAGTGTATGTATTTTAGTGATCCTTGAGGCTACACACTGAGCTAAGACATTTCTTCTCTAAAGCAAGCACACATATGAGGAATTCACTCATTATCCCCATCCTCCTCTTCTCTCTTTTAATGCAGCTGGTGACACACATGTGTTTGTTTAAGACCCGACATAGGGATTAGAGAGCTACGCTTTAACATCCACTTCCTGCAAGCGTCTAACAAATAACGCAAAGCTCAGATATCCCTGCGTACATTTACGCAACAAACCCACTCTGATGATATTTGCTTCAGTCTGCATTTCTCCCTTACAGACGCTCACTGGCTGGAACCGGTTACTATCAGTGTGCGGTGGCCAAAGCTCTCAGCTTCTAGAACAGCTCTGGCCCGCATTATTTACCATCCCTTACCTCCAATGACTGCAATAATCTACTAACATCAATAACTCATGTAGCAGTGCAATACAGATCTACTAGCCGGGTCAAATAGCTTATTTGGAGGCATTTGTATGCAACATTTACAGGTACAAAACATTTGTATGTTTGAATAGATGCTGGAACTTCAATATACAGAATATACAAACAGCATCTACAAGGTGGACAGTATTAAAGATTTACAACTAAAATATTTACGGATGTTTTATATCATAAACATTTTTATTTAGGTACATTTTTACCATTTTATAGATATGTTTTAGATTGTTTATTCCCTTTGTCGAGTGTAAACAACTACTTTTTTTAAATCATTAAAAAAAAGAAAAACTGAAAAATGTACAATTACAATTTTTTTTCATTGACTAATTTTATTGACTAATTAGTTACAATATAACATTATATCAACATTTCTACATGTCCACTGTATGTTTATTATAATTTTTTAAATAATATTATTTCTTAATATATTATTAAGGTTATTTTTAATAGCATATTGTTAAATTTAACAGTACATAAAAAGACAAATACATGCAAACAATTAAAACTATATAGAAATAATACAAATTAAATAAATGAGTAAACTTTTTGTACTAAATCAATAGACTAAATAATGATTATAAATTCAATAATACACTGCACTGACAGTTCAAATTATTGCTCCTTGCACAAAACTCAATTAGCCGATAACTATAACTATGACCTGGGACCATTAGTGTTATTAACCATCTCTTAACCAGAACTACATCAATACATCATTAGAACTACATCATTCTGAAACACTGGAACCAAATGATTTTCATAATAACTCGATATTCGATATACTCGATATAACAATTCCAGAACATGTGCATTCCTAGGCAGATATGAATAAAATACTGATAGAAAATGTGCAATGCATCCATTGGAAACACCTTACACTTTGCCAGTGACTTGACAGTTGACACAGAATGTCTGCTGTGCACAAGGATCAACTAAACACAAAGTGTGAAATTCATGGTGTGTCACGATTAAAGTCTCTGAAAACACCTTCTACACCACAGTGGAAATGAAATGCCTCACAGACAAATTAAACACAAGCTGTTCTGTTTTCATTATTATTTGAGAAAGCTTCCAAGTCCAAGCTGTCTGTCTGTATGTCTATCTATCTGGTGTTTTTACCATTATAGCCACCAAAATTGACTAATTGTGAAAAGTGATTATAGTTTTATATTTAGAACTACTTCTGTCGCATAGCAATTTCTGAAATCTCACAAGTACTTTCATCATCACTAACACAGTGAAAATATGATGTAATTAAGAGACTCGTTGAGCAGTGTAAACTGTGTCACTGATTATAAGAGGACTTTTGCTGAATGCAGAAATCAAATCAGTGATAGACCATGCTGATCTCAAATTGACTACCAATTACAAAAACGTCCCTTTAATATTGGCAGAATGTGTCTGTGTACAAGTGTGTAGTAACATTGCCAACTACTGGCCTGGCATGCAAAATACAGTTACTTTAGTTGTTTCACCTGAACTGTGTGAAAAGGGATCATTTTGATGATTGGGGTTTAAAGACATGACGGTAAGAAATGATGGCAAAAATTTCAATAGTGTGAATTATTCTTTTAAAGTTCAGTCTTCTGCATGAAGTTAAAAAAAAAAAAAAAAACATTAAAAGATTTATTCTAAGTAACCCTGCTGCCTACAATTGAGCTGATAACATTGTAGATACCAGCTTCATTATTCTTCTTTGTTCACTTTTAGCGCCGTGTAGAGATTTGTGAGTAGATGACATGTGGAATAAAAGCCAAATGGCAGTGAATGAAGATGAGGCTTTTTGTTTGCAAATGTGCCGGCCTTTGCATTTTTCATTCCAGATAACTGCATCTCTGCCCTTGATTCAAATAAGAAGCTCTGCTTTACAGCTCCATCTCTACTGCACTGATCTTACCGCATTCGTCACCCTAGAATAAAGGGGTAGTCTTTTAAACTATTTTTCATGTGCTCTACCTGAACACAGGAGGGAAGATAAATGAGCATCCAAATATTGAGCTGTTAGCTGAATTTCATTATTCTAGAATAGTGGTCTAGAATTTAGTTTTTTTTTTATTTTATGAAATACGACGACTTAAAGGGGTCATATCATGGAAAACAGTATTTGTCTTGCTCTTCTGAAATAAAAGATGTATGTCTGCATAGATATACTATGCATACATAATGGTCACAACACAAAGCTCCCACTTCTATCCACCCAGACAAAAACATTTTTGTCTTGGTCTACAAAAAAAAAAAAAAAAATACTAGTAAGAATAATAATAAAATAAGGTCCCTTTAATATATGATACATTTACATATACAGTATAACAGTTCCAATCCTTGAATCTAATTATTTGATAAATTTCAGCCAGACTGTAAAGTCCATGCATCAGTAGCTTGGATTTTTCAGTGGATCTTTATGTTGGTTACGACAGTATGCCAGTACATGCTAAAAAGTCCCATCTGCAATAGAAAGTGCCTGCTCTCTGATAAGCAGTGTTGAGTAGATTACTTACAAATTGTATATATATATATATATATATATAAAAAATTTTTAAGTATTGATATGCTTTTTTTAACATTGTTTCAGTTACATTGCTGATGGTTCAGAGCTCAAATATCTGTAGACTGTCGTTAAAAGTTAATGTTCTAAAGTTTTGGAAATATGCCCAGCACCAAATCCAACCCTAAACCTACCTGATAGTGTTAACTAATGCAAAACGTATACTAAAAGGCAACTGCCTTTTACACAGATTTGATCTGTGCTGTCAAACCATAGTTACACAGGATTTGAACCATAGCTTTCCAGTGCCAATGTGCAATGCTGTATCATTTGGGCTACTGAAGTGAACCTATGCCTTAGCACGTTGGCCAACAACTATTCTAAAATCTAGAGTCATTCATATGCATTGTAACTACACAATACAGTAGCTACATAAACAAATCTTAACAAAAAATGCTTTTTGAACTTAAATTAGTATAATGTAGTTTCTAAATTGCAGTGATTTAGTGATGCTGTACAGTTTTAATAAAATACAGCAGATCATGGCAGTCCGCTTTATTCTTCACAACTTAGTACTCAGAAAAGCCCTGCAACATGGGGAATTGCATCATGCAAACTCTTTTTTGGAGTCTGTTATCTGATTTGCATAATTGCTTTAGTGAATCAAACACTAAAACAACATATTCAACAATGTAGACAAAACTATAAAAATAAACACACCAAACCAACAGGTCCAACTTGTTCTTAGAAATGTGAATTAAATATAAATAAAAGGCACTCAATGTTAACTACAGTGCTAATAAAATTTAAGGTACAATTATTAAAAACGGACTTTTTTGGTAAACAACAGCACACACGATCTTCTAATGATATGTGCTACAGCAGAATGAAAAATCCAAATAATATGAGGTATTACAAAGAAAGGAGAAAAGGAGACAGAGAGAAAAAGATGAAACTTTGCAGTGTCAGTGTGGATGTCTGCTAAGATCAGTGTCACAATGAAGGTGTTTGTCAGCCTCAGGGGGAAGACGAATGCTCACACCTCTCCTCTTACACAGGAGTGTGTGTGTGTATGTGTATGTGTGTGTGTGTGTGTGTGTGCGGGAAGAGAGAGAGAAACTCTAGAGCTATTTTTATTTAGAAAATGTGATTTTTTTTGTTTACCTTAACTTGCCTCCACAAGCTATTCCAAATGCATCACTTTTTCCAAAATGTCCCATAATAATAATAATAATAGCATTTTTAAAGGGACATTCCAGGTTAAATAAAACATATAAACAGCATCTTTGGCTTGCTTCCAATTAAAAACAGAAAATAATTTTGACACATCACATGGTTTGTAAAAACAAAGAAAGCTGGATTTGGTGCTTGCCTAGTCACCTCCAGAATGCTCAAATGATATAGATTAAATTTTGTTCCGTTGATCTCATTCTTTTATTATTATTTTATTATCTTAATCCAACATATATTCTGTGTTCTCTCATTTTTGTTTTTACATGTTCTGTATGTAAATGTAATATCAATTGGGAGATATATAAAATTTTCATCTACGTTGCCTATCTAGGATGCCTATTTCCCTCATGTCTATTTGCATGGACAGATACTATGATTTTGCAAGTCGCAAAAAGTACAAAAGCAAAACGTATCTCTCTATATGTGTGGACTTTTCTTTATTGCACAAAAACACAGAGAAATTAGTAAATATTTTGAGAATGGCATCAAGAAATATTGTGAGCCTGAGGCCAGATAATCGATCACTGGTGACACTTTATAAAACTTGTGCACATCGCTAGTAGTGCACAAATTCTAACAGGTATTATATGTGATATGTCAAAAAGCCTAAACGTCAAAACATCCCAATACACTGAACCCAAATTCTTACGTTTTGTTTTAAGAATATATCTTAATCAAAAATGCAATAATAGTCATATTAAGTGTTTATTCTTTACTTAGAAATGGAATATTTCATTGAATAGTATTTTTTGTATGTTTATTTATTTTAACTTGCGTTATGAACGCTACTTCTCAGTCTGTCCAACCTGCTACAAGCCAAGTCACAATATACAATGTACTTTTTTACACACCAACAAACAAAACCCCACTACAACAGTATAGCATGAAACTGTTTTCTATGCATTTACATAAATGCAATATATATTTAAATGCATATTTTCACATATTTTCAATTCAATGTTGCATAACCTGTCTACTCTTTTCAGAACAAGTATACCCTGATCCCATTGTGACTATTTTATGAATCCAGCTCTGGGGTACGATGAATAATCAGGAGGGACTGTCTGTGTGAGTGTGTGTGTGTGTGTGTGTGTGTGTGTGTGTGTAACAGTTTTCTTGTGTTGTTGTATTTATGTTTACATCACAGCTGTGAGTAATGATATATATTATAAACAAAATGTTATTAGAAAGGAATAAGAAATTATAAGTTATAAGAAATTCCTATAATTGGTCTCTGTAAACCTTCTACAAAAATTTGTCAGAATGTAAGAACGTACTATTTTCTTTAAGACACACATTAGTACATACAGAATTATAAGTTACCAGACATGGACCATCTAAATCTTGATTTAAAATTTGGATTAAATGAGGTGCGTCAATTCAGTCAAGTCTCATGGTTTCAAAAACTGGTCTATGAGTCCCATATAAACCTGAGAACAAGACAAGACCCTTCATAAAGTCGCATTATCATCATAGTGTAGCCAAACACAGCAGCCAACAGCAAATGAACTTGGACCCTCGAATGTGTTACTTCTAGCTAACATCAGTTGGCCCCAGGCCACAGACTCAGAAAGCATCCCTGGAACAATCCCTACAGGGCCCTTGAAAAAGAGAGGCTGCAGTGGTCAGAGAGGAGACGGGTGGGGGTTGGCAGTAACATGTGACTGCGTGTTCTTGACTGCAGGTGGAATGGGGGAGACAGTGCAAGAGGCATGTTAACACATCTACATACACACACACACACACACACACACACAGAGAGGCCTCCGAGTGCTTCAAAAATAGAGTGCTCTTCAGGACTCAGGCAAGGTTAACAGGATGAGACAGCGTGCTCTCCCTCTGCAGCAAACCACTGCCCGAGAGATCCCTCTTTACATTTAGAAACTGCTGCTTCTGTGCTTCATTATTGCAATGCATTTTTAATGCACCACCCTCCACTACTGCTTTCAGATTGCTGTGGATTTCTGTAAAAGCCTTTCTTTCGAAATTCAATTAGCCTTTCTTGTGTTGACTTGAGAAATGTAGTGAAATAAAGTTATGAAAGGTCTTGTTAAACAACAGTTCACCTAAACTCAAAACTGTGAGACCATTTACTCACACCATGATTGCAACCCAGTACGCTGCTATTTAAATATTTCATTTATATATTTTGAAGTTATTATCACGAAGAATTCCAAATCTTTTGAAACTTTAACAGACCAGAATTTAAGCAGTAATTCACTGATTCTTCATCTTTGCACTTTTGTTAGTCATGTCATTTGTTTCATTTGTATTATATTATTGGTTAACCTGGTCTCATAAAACACATGTACCACTGTGCACTTTTTGTGCAATACAATTTTATGTACCTTACTGCATGTTATGCTACAATTTCAAAGAGAAATGTCCACTGAGCAGCGTTAAAACATAGGTTTAATATGTAAACGTCACACATTTTTGAGAGGTAAGTATTGCTGTGTTTTGTTTTTTATTTTAAGTTATTTTAGTTACATATTGCCATGATTCAGAATTCAAACATCCGGTGACTGTTGCTAAAAGTTAATGCTCTATTGTGTTGGAAATATGCCTTACACCAAATCCAACCCTAAACCTACCTGATAGTGTTAACAAATGCAAAACTGATATGAAAAGGCATTTGTTGATGTGACCATGCTTTTATTTGAACCTACTGTCTATGAAAACCCATAGATATGAAGCTGGATATGTGTGATGCTAACATTTAAAAGCATCAGTTTTCAGGTCATTGTGGAAAATGATGCTTTATTAATTGAAACAAAAAATCTGAATGAAAAAGAATAAAAGGTGTTAGAGTTTTACTCCCTTTAGTGTTCATTTCTTTTGGAAACTGCACTGATGTACTTATTAGTACGTATTTCATGGCTCACTAAAAAGTGCACCAAGGTTAATGCCGTGATATCAGGTAGAACTGGGTGAATATATATAGATCAACATATTCATGATCATCATGTCAGTAAAGCCGTATCTTTGATTAGTGGTAAATCAGTAAATCAGATCACTGACAAGCTACTCAAACAAATACATTTATGAGGATAAGTAAATGATGACAGAATTTTCATTTTTGGGTAAACTATTCCTTTAGTTGTGTGTAAAGTAGTGTGGGGGAAAATGTGATGTTGTTATTTTCTGAACAGAACAAAAAAAAAATAAAACAACAACAAAAAAATAATAATGATGCTAACCTTTTACATAAAACCTGACTGTACTTAAAAAAAATGCTACTTTAAGTTCAGAATTTGTTTCCACAACAGACAATTAACCATCTGCTAAATCTTGAAAAATCATGGTAGAATAAATAAAAAAAGGCAATCCACCCATGCTGCGTAAAGATTGCATCCCCCAATAGCCTGAGGAGCAGCTATCTACAAACTGTCATAAAAACTTAATGTGAGCTTGCTCCTAATTCTGAACACCATGGGAACATTTTCTTGCTCCAAGCCTTGTTCAATTTAACTTTCGGATCCTCCTGAGTGAACAGTGCAGACAGACAGTCACTAGAAGTAAAAGAGAAATCCTATTAAACCTCCCAAGAAACGTTACACAAAAACTATAAAATCTCCTTCACCGCTGTAAAGTAGAAACTGCTGTCCACTCAGTCTCTGTACATCCAAAGGCTCCTGGATTTTCTGGGCTGTCATTTCCGATATAAAATCCAAAAGCTGTTTTCAATAAGACTGAGCCTAAAACCTTATTTGTTCTAAAGATCTTACATTTTTAACAGTATGCTTTGCTTTTAGACAACTCTATTCTTGAAAAATGAAACAGTACTGTCTATTTGATTCTCTGTAACACTAAAATTACCAGCATTCTAGTGATACAATAAATAGTAAATATTGTGATAAACAAGATTAATGAGGTGCCTCCTAAATGCAGTGCCTCCTAAAACATCTTAGTTCACACAAAAAATGTATTATTTTCACAGCAATATATGTTTTAGTTGTTTAGTAAATTGATGAATTTTCATTCACCTCAAGTTCACACAGGTTTTTTTTTCTTGTGTGAACCATGTTTCTGTCAACTAACTGAACTGCAACTAAAAATGGTCAATCACAACACCATATTACTTTAATCATACAATGTTATTTTACATATTAAACACATTATTATAAAATAAATTTTCTTATTTATTATTCTTTACTTTGTTATTATTTTTCTAAATTTAATCAGCAATAATTCCTGCATTTTGCCAGAAGATGCCGTTTGTAGTAGAAAGATATTGTGTAAGATATTTTATTATTAAGTTAGCTCATATTAAATCACAGTCCATTCACAGACAAAAAGTCAGGCTGTAACTTATTTACAGTAACTTAACAAATGCATTTCAATTTCCCGTTATTAACATTAACCCTTTTCAAAAAGAATAAAAAAGGCTAAAAAATTTCCATCCTTCATTTCTGATGCAAAACTACAAAATGCTCATAAAACTAGCACAGCTAATGTCATCACTCACCTCTCTCACAGGTTCGATCCCAGTATCCGGTCCCAGTGCATTCACAGATGAAGCGATTCCAGCCCTCTTTGCAAATGCCGTTGTTTTTGCAAGGGTTGCTGTCACACTGTTTGCCTGTTACTTTGCTGCAGGACGGCTTGATTCCGACTCCGTTCTGTGCCTCTGCGATCTGGCGAATGTCTTTACTTCGTCCATCTATGAAGAGATCACGGATGCACCCCACATAGCCATAGTTTAGCATAGCAGTCCACAGTTCAGTGGGAAGAACCAGGCCAACACGGTTGTCTGGCAGACCTCCGAGATATAGGTCACCCTCCAGGTCTAGAATCTCATTCTCTCCACTGGCTGTGAATGGAGTTCGACGGCTGTTCACAGAGATGATTCCTGTTCAAAACAAAAACTGTCTGTCATGAATGACATTATAAAATTAGTTGTTATAAAAACATTTGACAACTGGATGCTGCTCACCAAGCAAAAACAGTACAATAAATATAGAAATATACTAAGATGTGCTTTTGTGTGTGTGTGTCTTGACACAATGATGTACAACAGATAGAGGCAGGCAGAAGTTTCAGAATAGAAGCATTAATAGAGTTCAGTGTGGAGGCACTGGGAGATTGAGGGGACACTCAGAGTTCTTCTACTGGTCTTTATTATGCAAGTATTCTTGGTCTCATAACACCCACATGTCTATATATCTGTCTCTGCCCTTTGTTGCTGAGAAATGCAAGTTTCTAGGGACTTGCATGAAGGCTATTAATCAGACAAGGAGCCAGTCACCATTAATGAATAGATATATGCCCTATTCTACAAAACTAAACCGATTATAACTGTTATAATTAAAATAAAATATAAAAATAAGCATTAAATAGATTGTTTAAATAAACACAAATGCCATGTCAGATGTAGCTTTATTCCACCTTTAAAAATGTTAAAACTGCTTTTGTTGATGTCGAATTGTTTGGTAACATGGACTGACTGAAATAGCTGGTTAAATTAAGGATATATATAACCTAAAGGTTTTCTGTTCATTTACATGCTTAAATCAAAGAAATTAAATGTCAGACTTTAAGTGTTGTCTCTGACTCTTGGATTGCTCTGTATACTGTACTTAATAGCCACCTTCTTGTGACTTATAGAAAATGTAAAAAAAAGTGTTAGTTTTCAGATAAGAAGTTTGTGACAAACCAATGATGAACGCTCCATTTCTGCACTGACTTTTTATTGAAGTCTTTTACTGTGCACTTTGTTGTCTGTTGTGAAAATGGTTTAGAATCAACCCTAACAACAGTGCTTAATACAGAAGTTTAGAAAGAAATGAGGCCATTAAGTTACAATTGAAAATAGATTATTTTTGTGGATAAAACTTCTACATTATCAGCTTCATTTTACTGACAATTTGTTGTCAATTTAAATGTCATTTTAAAGCTTTGCAAAAGTTACACCAACACCCTTTAAAATTTGACACTCAGACACTCAAACATTTTAAGCTCCACAATTAAGTTCCACAATAGCATTTCTATTGCATTAATAGAAAATGAATCTACTCACCTGATCTTCCATCTCTCTGGATGTCCACATGGTGCCAGGCTCCATCATTGACCTTACTCTGCGTGGCTTTGACTTTAATCGTTCCTGATCCCATGTCCAGCAGAAGATAGAGATTTCCATCTAGAAGTTCCACAGCGAAGAAGTCCACTTTGTTGCTCCTCTGGCTACGAGAATCTTTCTTGTCCTGGGGTTTACCTTGCGTAAAAAGGATTAGTCCGTTGGGCTCTGAAGTGCGAAAGTCAAAGGAAATTGAGCCCACACGCTTGGTGTTCCACTTAGGTAGGCCGAGGAAAGATTCCGGTGTCTCAAAGGAGATAGGGTCTAGAGTGGGGACATTCTCACATTTAAACACCACATCCCCTTGTAGCTTCATTTTGGGGTCTGCAATGCGGGCCAAACGAGAGAGTTCCAGTCGTATGTCATTGTTTTTGTACACCACCTAAAAATTGGAGAAACACATCATGGGTAATTGCAGATGGATACAGAATAACCTAAAAATCAGAGCAGCCTCTACTGTTTTTTTGTTAGACTACACTAAAGCAAAACTTAATAACAAATCATAATATAAATATTAAGAAACAAAGCAAACCAAACTGTAAATAAATATCGGTTTAATTTCTAGAAAGAGATACATTTGTCAGTCTAAATATTTAACAAGTCATTTTTTGCATGTCTAATTCAAGTGGAACATCATAATTAACATGAACTACACGTGGGGTTATGCTAACTCATGGGGTATTCACTTATTCTATTAAAATCACTTTTATTCAGAGTATCCAAATATTGACAACTGGTTGATCTGTGTACTATGTAATATATCAAAGCATATGTGTTACGTGTGTGTGTGTTTTTGAGTTTCAGTTTTTTTCCCCATGTCTTCAGTTCATTATTTCCACCTGTGTTGTTAATTATACAATTATTCATTGTGTTTAAAAGTCCTCCTCTTTAATTTGCCAGTTTTATCAATGTAATCAGTTGCCTGCGTTTTTCTGTCTGTTTTCAGAGTGGATTATAATTAAAGTGAATATAATTAAGTATCTCTCAACCAGGAACCATGACAGAATAACTGTCCAAAACTGTTTTAAGCTGCACTTTTCTCTTATTGTTATTTTTTTGTCTTTATTATTATTATACCGTTTTTTTTACCATGGACCTTCCCCCTGTGAAACATCTCTGCTTGGAGCAAGGAGATTGCCCGCTAAAAGCTCACACCCTGGACTTCAGCTTGCGTGCCTGACTCAGTATCCCAAATCCTCTTTGGGACCCCTGCCTTTGAACGCTCGCTCAGGCTGGTGTAACAGAAAATGCAGAGCGAGCGGTCAAAGGCAGGGGTCCCAAAGAGGATTTTGCCGCCTTTGTGGAGTGCGTGCTCATACACAACAACTCTGAGTTCACTATCAGCCGTGTGGAGGATGACTTCAGTACCAGCCCCACTCTACCACTGCCAGAGACCAGCCCACCACCAGTGAATGATGCGACAGAGGAGGTCAGCACACCACAGACCGAGGAGGTCAGCACACCACGATGGAGGAACTTGGACCGAGGACAAGTTCAGAATTTACCATCGCCCCTGAGGCTGCTTCTCTGCAATGGTCTGACCAGGTATGTGAGCCGACTTTACCGCTGAGCATGGAGGAGTAGAGATCGGGGATGTGGAAGATAGCCCTGCCCACTCTCCTCCTGCTAGGAATTGTCGGGTTTCCATCCAAAGCTGCGAGTTTAACTTATTTACAGTAACTTAACAAATACATTTCCAACTCCTATTATTAACATGAACCCTTTTTCAAAAAGGACAAAAAAATCTTTGCATCCTTCATTTCTGATGCAATATTTCAAAATGCTCATAAAACTAACATAGCCCTGGACGTATTGAGAAAAAACATAGCTATATTGAAGAGCAAAATCCCCAGATACACTAGAATACATTAGAAGACATTCAAAGGATTTGCCTATTTACCAAGGCAAAGACTATATATATATATATATATATATATATATATATATATATATATATATATATATATATATATATATATATATATATATATGAATAAGCTATGCATTATAGCCAAATACAACACAATACAAACGGAAAAGAACTGTAAATTGATATTCACTCAAGCGGAAAATTAAAAGGCTTTTCCCTTCTTTTCCTCCTTAAAGAAAGAAATCTCGCTGCTATATAGGGCACTATGTGCACAGCAAACAGCAGTTCTGTTAGAGAACACAGCTGTCAGCAAACAGATTTTGAAGCTCCAGGATTACAGATAATCCTGGAAGATTTGACAGTAAATCAACACAGGTGCCCTTCGTACTTCATACTATTGCAGAGAAAGAGAGAGCGTGATGAACTGTGGAAAGAGATCTTTATTTCAGCGACACTAACATTATCACATTTCTTTTTTCTACCTATAATCTAGCCTGGATCAGCACTGGCCTACCATCAACCTCAATTATCCCATGCTTCCTAATTGTCTGTGTTGCAGAGAGGTACCAGTAGAGCAGTAGGTTTCCACAAGAAAACAATAAATAGTTTCATTAACATATCAACCTTTCAAGACAGACCCACCATGAGTCTGAGATTAGGTCAGACTAAATGTCATTGGCCAAGCTATTCCAAATTCTTTCTATTTTTCAATAGAAAATACATCAGGACGAAACGAAACTACACAAAGAAATACATTTCAGTGGTTGCTTTCAGAAATTAAATGTTCACTTGTGTATGTGTGTTTTCAAATAAATCTTGAAGAGGACACTAATATCCAGACACCACAATACCAATTTCAAGCCATTACAGTTATGCTAGAATTGTTGAGACAAAAAAAAAAAAAAAAAACTGTTCTCTCTACAGTCCCTGGTGAAACAAAAATACAAACTGCTCTTCAAAGCCGAAGCCCAGAAAATGTTTCCTCAGCGCTTCTGTTCCTTTCCTCCAATCAACTTCCCTGCACTGGAATGTAGTTATGCCTCAGGTTATGATTCCAATGGCCATTACCTCGCCGATCGATAGCAGTATAATGGAAAATAATGTGCAGAAAGATGGTGTGGGTAGGGAAGTCCACAGACTCAGATACATTATCTAAAGCTACACCCTCGCTTTATCACCTTATCTGGGGGCCATCCTCTGTCCCCAGAGTGCCATTTATAATCAAAGCCAGCCTTTAACAACTCTATAGGCTCTCTGTCCTGACTCTCTCCCTCTGTGAGCATGGGGGTTGCTGGGTATTGATCAGGCTCTGGGTGTGGGGAGTGAACCCTAATCTATCTAGGCGCAGTGTCTTTGCATGTTACAGAGATCTCGCTGCTGTATTAGGCCTGGGATTAATGAGAAGTGCCACTAAGTAGAAACACGTTGACACATAAGGAGAAGCACCAACTGACACGGTTTGGTTTAGAAGAAGAGATGCATCATTGAAGAAAATCAAGATATTAGAGGAAAAAATATATAGGAATATATAGTCAAGGACACCCTTAAAATGATTATTGTGTCAAACTAACATAATACAAAACTGTTTGGCTGACTTAAATTAGGTGTCTCTAAGGCATTAATTAGGAATTGATCTATTTCCAACCTGGTCTCATAAAAATTATGTCCACTGAGTGGCGCTACAACAGATTCAATATGTGATCCTGGCACATTTTTATTACATTGATATAGGAACATATTGCTGTGTTTTTATTACATTGTTTCAGTTACATAGTGTGACTGTTCTGAATTTAAATATCCGGGGACTGTAGCTAAAAGTTGAAAATATGCCCTGCACCAACTCCAACCTACAAACCTACCTAATAGTGTTAACAACTGCAAAACCGATATCAAAAAGCATTTGTTTATGCAACTTTGAACTCTTTTGTCAAACCGTAGTTATATGGGATTCAAACCCATATGAAGAGCTTTTCAGCTTTTCAAGTGAAACGCTGTATCATGTAAGCTACTGAGTAATCCAACTGTCTATGAAAACCCATAGATATAAAGCTGGATATGTGTAATGCTATTGTTCAAAAGCACCAGTTTTTAAATATCCCTGCATATTGATATTGTTTTGAAGTTATAACATGATATACTTCAAGTAATTGTGTGAAAATTACACCTTATTAACCAGTTTATTTTTTTTTATCTCTATTTTGAATTATTAATTAGAAGGCGCTAACATTCACACTTAACTAATCAAAACCATAGTTGACTTTTTATTGAATTAGTAAAAAAAGTGTTGAAAAAAAACTGTAATTGTTACAGTTTGGATATTTTGTCTTTAAATATGCATGTTTTTGTTAAGTACTATTTTATTAATTTAGGTTTGAGAATGTGTAAATTAAGCACTGAAACCATATTTCCACACAAATGTAGGGTGTATAATATATAATACAAATAATATAAATTAAGAGGAAAGCAGTCCTCCAATATATATCCACCTTCTTCAGCAAAAAGTCTGTAAATTTCTGAGAACATTTAGGCCTACAGCAGTACTGCAGCAGTGTAACAATTGTTTCGATGTATTGACACGTTAAACACCTATGCTTGTTGCTTTTTTTTACTCTTATTTTAAATGAATTTGCACTTCAAATAAACATTAGGTTACTTGCAGTTGAATTATAGAGTGACCTCTATGTATTTCTATCTAGTGACTCTTATCTATTTTGCTCTATACAGAGAATAGTAATAATAAGGTTTTGAAGCCTATAACTTTATATGCTCCCAGAATGAATGACAGTACCAATAATTATTGCCTGCTATTAGTTTTAGGCATGCAACTTTTTTTTGTGCTAAATTTTTTGCTGGCCACCCTATAAAAAATCCTGGAGGTACCACTGCTTACACGATTCACAATGGTTAGCTTATGATACTTATTTATAATCTGAGCTGTCGGGACAGATTTTTGCAGGACACATCATTTGTCTTTGCGTAGTAATGTCACATCTGTAAACAAAGAGAAGAAGGTCCAGCTATCACAGGAGCAATCAGAGGTGTGTTAATATTTCTGACAGCTTGTAGCCATAACTAATGAGCGACATTAACACGATTGATCGTACAAGAAGGCAACCATCTGAGCCATCATCCGTTGTTTCAACAAAGAAACCTCATTCAGAAAAGAGCTTACAAGCAAAAAGAACAGTGACAGACTGAGCTCATAATAAAACATCAGACTGGGATCAGACAGAGATGGAAACAACTCTGAGATTTAAAGGATTTAAATTCAACCAAGAGATGGCCTTTTTTTTATCTAGCAACTTTAGGTTTTGTAAGATTGTTGACACAACACGTCCACAGCAAAGACAGAATTTT